>NC_071108.1:31340000-31602500 GCF_024256425.1 Clarias gariepinus | reverse complement strand
GCTAAACCACTGAACGTGAACATGTTTAGGGCATTAAAGGGGTTCCTGGGAGGCCAGTGCACGTGATTAATCTATTTCTCAGGCGGCTAAGCCTCTAGGATGGATCTGAGGATGGCCCACTGTTGGTGGGTTGCCCCGCCCCCTACTACTGGGAGAGAGATTTAAAATGAAAAAACATTTGTTGAATACTCAAGTAAATCTGGGTGCGATTAATCACGATTAATCACAGACCACGACTGAGATTAATTAGATTAAAAAATTTTAATCGATTGACGCGCCACTAGTTTATATCGAATTCAATGAATAAAAGAACACGTTTTGTCTAAACGAATGAACATTACCTCGTTGGATTAAATAACTTTTTAATGGTACGTTCTTTACGGGACAGCCGCCATATCGATTGGAATAAATAAACGCGCTAACCGTTTGCCAGCAAAAGGAAAACCCTTTCTTCTTAATTAAAATATCGAACTCGATCACGCTCTGATCGTTTCTTATAAGACAGAATATAAAGGATCCTGTTCGATCAGGTGACGGCCCCTGCCTCTCATCGTGTAGGAATTGCACCAGTTCTGACTCAGATAATGTAAATTATTGACGATCAGATGATCGTCAGGGTGACGAACGGCAGCTGCTGATTATAAGTTATGAAATGAGAATGTGTAATTAACTATAGATAGAAAGAGAGAGCGGGTGATTGAGGCGGAAATATGAACGTCGTCATCGTCATTGTTACCGCCTTTAGTCCTTAGACCCCGGCTGCCAGCGCATTAATGATAAAGCCGCAGTGTTGACTCGAGACTTTTGGCCGCCCACGTCTCATCCGGCCCTAACTCAAGGTCTTTACCGTGAGCGGACAGCTGTTTGAGCTCATCATCCTGATTGTTGTGTGTGTGCTTGTTTACAGAGGGATCTGGTGGGAAACAAAAATATAGTCGGCTACCTGGACTCCAGCGTCACGGCCGTGGGGTCAGGAGATGTCTGGGAAGTTCTGATACTAATGGACTTCTGTAGAGGTCAGCACTTACGTCTCATTCTCTCTCTCTCTCTCTCTCTCTCTCTCTGTCTGTCTCACACACACACTCTGTTTTAATCATTCAACATGACTTCCTCTCTGTGTGTGTGTGTGTGTGTGTGTGTGTGTGTGTGTGTGTAGGTGGTCAGGTGGTCAATCTGATGAACCAGCGTCTGCAGACGGGCTTCAGCGAGCCGGAAGTCCTGCAAATCTTCTGTGACACGTGCGAAGCCGTCACGCGGCTACACCAACGCAAAATTCCCATCGTTCACCGGGATCTCAAAGTACGAGCAGCTTGAAGGCTCCGCCCCATTTTCTTAAACCGTCCGCTGTTTTAAAGGGATGCTCCTGCGATTGCAGTGCAGAGTTTGTCTCGTGCATGTTTGTGAAAATACCAGTTTGGAAAAAAGAACAGGATATGTGTTTAGTAGAGACAGGAAGAAAGAAATCGATTTGGTTACCAATCACGATTCCAGATGGCAGTTCCACTATAATCCTGCAGGTGGTGTACGCTAAACTATTGACACGTTGGTAAGGCAGCACAGCGTCCTGTGTGGTAGGAGCAAATTATTTGCTAAGTTTATTTAGAATTATGACGACTTTCGAAAAAACAAATCAGGATGTTTATAAATTCGGGATACTTACAGAATCGCAATACAAATCTACTCGTATTGTGATAATCTATCGGGTCGATCCTGGTCACTCCCGTCCCTAGTTTTTTAGGCTGATTGATGGCAGTTATGGAGGTATAAGGGCAAGATTTACAACGTTAAAGGTCTGTGGTAGCTTTAACGAGGTAATTTATTTCAAAGGTTTATAAAAGAAAAATAATATATTTAAAACTTCTAAACAAATTCTTACTTACATAACAAATTCGACAACTTTCCTTAGATCGTTATTGTAGGTGATACAATTATATCAAACTCTGGCGATCACATTTAAAGGTCACCTATTATTATTATATTAATGCATTTTTAGACATTAAGCCGAGGCTCCGGTGTGTGACAAAAAAAAAAAAAAAAGGGAAAAAACGGCATTCGCTGATTTTCCTTCTTTTCTCATAGTTGTATCAGTCAGGTCTTAAACAAGACAATTCGATTTTCCTCCTCATGTGACCTCATATAAGAGGCTTCCTTACCCTATCTTGTTGCTCAGCTCTGCTGGAGGGGCGTGGCCCATCAGTAGCTCATTTCCATAAACACTGAAATAACAGATTCGGAGAAGGAAGTGAAACAGTTGGAGGTATAAAAAATGCCTTATCTGTGTGGTGTTTCTGCTAGAGCATTAACACACACACACTTTGCAGGAGCTCTACGGTAAAGACATAATGAGACATGGAACCTTTAATCGCTACAGTATCGCTAGAGCGAAGCGAACGCCGCCTTAATTTCGTAATTATTTTAAATGTTATCAGTCGTGAGATTAGAGCTGCAGGCGCAGGACCGGGCCGACTGCACGTCGACACACCCACGCCTCAGACCAAGTTGCGAAACAGGATTAAACACTCTGAGAGTGTGCGACTCGATTAGGTTTGTTGACTTAAGTCCAGATGTGTTCGAGCCGATTGGCGTGTTTGCGTGGGAGACGTTGGCGTTCGAAACACACCGCACCCCTGCGGGCGAGCACAGAGAACTCGCAGAAATGATTTGCACCGTAGCTTTGGAGAAAGATGTGAGAAGTGTAATAAAGCCAAAAACCTGAACTCTTCATCCCCATCCCCCTACCAGTGAAGCATGGTGGTGGTACCATGATATTTTGTGGATGCTTTTCTTTGGAGAAAATGTTCAGGGTTAAGGAGAGGATGGATGGAGCCGAAAACCCTGGAAGAATTATGATTATGAGATACTGAGTAATCAATGTTCAAGTAGGAGGTGTGGCCTAAAGAAAAGGTGGAGTCATAAACAATTCATTAAATTACAATTGTAAAAAAACTCCTTTGTAAATCTTTAGAAAATTCTCGATCTGATCGACTATATGTAGAGTAACAGCAAGATCGGGTAAATTATTATTATTATTTTTTTTTTTACCCAACTAATGGTTTCTATTGCTGTCTGTCTTTGTCCCTGTGTCTCAGGTGGAGAACATCCTCCTGCACGACCGTGGTCATTACGTCCTGTGTGACTTCGGCTCCGCCACCGACAGGTTCCAGGACCCTCAGGCCGTCGGGCCGGCCGTCGTAGAGGAGGAGATTAAAAAGTGCTTTATGTTTTTGTCTTGTTTTTGTCATTTTACTTGTTTGTTGTCTCTCAGGTGATTTAACGTATTTGTGTGTGTCCCCTTCCGCGCTGTGCAGGTACACCACGCTGTCCTACAGAGCTCCAGAGATGGTCAACCTGTACAGCGGGAAAGTCGTTAGCACCAAAGCTGATATCTGGGTGAGGACTGTCTAGAGTTTTCCTAGAAACAGCAACCATTATTTTGCTGTACTGCCTTGGGGGCACTTGTACACACACACACACAGTGTTAATCGTGTGCTCGGCATTAGAGCTAAAATTGATGTCACAGACTGGTGATGTGGGTGATTTAATTTTGTTTGTGTGTGTGTTGCTCCCCACAGGCTCTCGGCTGCTTGCTGTATAAGCTGTGTTTCTTCACCCTGCCGTTCGGAGAGAGTCAGGTGGCCATCTGCGACGGCAGCTTCACCATCCCGGACAACTCGCGCTACTCGCACGACATGCACTGCCTCATACGTGAGTCACACGTATCACTCACCCGTGCCGTATTAACCAGCCTCAGTCACATGCCCCTGATTACACAGCTTACACCTGTCTGTCTCTTTCTCCATCCATCCGTCTGTCTGTCAGTCTCTCACCTGTCTGTCTCATCTGTCTGGCTGTCTTGTATCTGTTTGTCCATCTGTGCATCTGTCTACCTAATTACCTATTCATCCCCAGTGTGTGTGTCTGTCACACTGTCTCTCTCTTTATTTCATGTCTGTCTATCGCAGGTCTCTGTCTGTATAATGCTCATGTAGTCATACGTCAGTCTGTCCGCCTGTCTCGTGTGTGTGTGTGTGTGTGTGTGTGTGTGTGTGTGTGGCTCATATCTGGCTGTCTGTGTCTCATCTGTCTATCCCATTTCGGCCTGTCTGTGTCATATTTGTCTGCCTGTCTCATACTGTTATCTGTCTGTCTGATTTCTGTCTCATATCTGTCCATCTCATATCGGCCTGTCTGTCTCATATCTGTCTGTCTCATATCGGCCTGTCTGTCTCATATCTGTCTGCCTTATTTCAGTCTTGTTTCTGCCTGTCTCATTTCTGTCTCGTATCTGTCTGCCTGTCTTATATCAGCCTGTCTAGCTCATATCTGTCTCTCATGTCTGTCTGTTTCATCTGCCTATCTCATTTCTGTCTCATATCTGTCTCGTATCTGTCTGCCTGTCTTATATCAGCCTGTCTAGCTCATATCTGTCTCTCATGTCTGTCTGTTTCATCTGCCTATCTCATTTCTGTCTCATATCTGTCTGCCTGTCTCATATCAGTCTTTCTAGCTCATATCTGTCGGTCTGCCTCATCTGTCTGTCTGTCTTATATCAGCCTGTCTAGCTCATATCTGTCTCTCATGTCTGTCTCATTTATGTCTCATTTATGTCTGCCTATATCTGAGTATTTAATGCACAGCTATTCATTTCTCAGTCTGTCTTTCTCATGTCTGTCTAGCTCATATCTAGGTGTCTCATATCTGTCTCTCATATGTCTGCCCATTTCTGAGTATTTAATGTTCAGCTATTCATCTGTCAGTGTGTCTTATTCATATATGTCTGTATGTTTGATATTTGTTTGTCAGTCTTATATGGGTCTGTCTGTATCCTTTATATCAGTCAGTCTATCTGTCTGTCTATGTATTTCTTGCCTGTCTGTCTGTGTGTGCCTGTATGTCCGTTAAACTGTCTCCCTGGTTCACGTTTGTCTTGCCATCTGTCTCAGTTTGATATGTCATGCCTGACAGTCTGTTATGTTTGTTTGTCCATCTGTCTCATGTCTGTCTATTCATCTGATGTCTATATCATGTCTGTCTGCATGTCTGTGTGTCTCAGGGCTGTCTGTCTATGCCTATTTGATGTCTGTCCGTCTGTCACAGGTCTGCATCATACTCCTGTATCTATTTGCCATGTCTGTCTGTCTGTCTGTCTGTCTGTCTGTCTACATCATGTCTCCTCTTTCATCTCATGCCTGTTTCTGTATCTTTCTTTCTTTCTTTATTTCCTTTTCATTTGTAACTCATACCTGTCTGTTTCCCGTTTCTTTTTCTTTCCTTTTTTTTTTAAACATCTCTTATCTGTCTCCAGGTTACATGCTGGAACCAGACCCTGACATAAGGCCTGATATCTACCAGGTGTCTCATTTCGCCTTCAAGCTTGCACGCAAGGACTGTCCAGTACAGAACGTCCACGTGAGCTGAATATTAAATTTTATTTTTTTGATGAATTTCTTTCTTCCAAAGCGTATAACCCCTGCAGCACCAAGGAGTCGGCTTTGTGCCACGTTGTTTATTATTTCAAAGCCCCCGAAGGGTTCGATCACCGAGCCAGTGCTCTGCGTTTGCTCTTTTCTCTTCAACGCCCATGTTGTGCTGCTAAACCGCGAAAGCCGTTTCCTGTTAGATTTATTCCACTCGCATCGTCAGGGGAAGTCGGAGGAAGTAGGTTTCCGCTGCCAGCTGCGTCTTGGCTGCGATCCAGTGGCACGCTGTTGTGTCGAAGCTATAATGGATGCATTGAGTCGGCACGTCAGGGACGGCGAAGCTGCAGAGTGGCATTGACGGCAGCACGTGGGGTCTGAAAAACACTGGGGCGCAGCCATTGTTGTGTTTCAGTGACCTCTGCCCCTGTGGTGTCTCTTACACCGGTACAGAATAGGCTTTTGTTAGAATGTGCGGGATCACAGCGCTCGCTGTTTTTGTGCTTCATGTTGGAGAAACTTTATGGAGATAACACTTTATTCTTTTTAACCGCTATCTAGACCTGTATGAGATGCACTCTAGTGTAGAAGTAGTGGAGCTGTTGATGAAAACAATCGACTGAATGTCCCAGAATGCATTGCAGTCGTACTCCACTAAAGAGGCGATTTGCAAGATGATGAGCGTGAATATAAGTACTAGAGTGAAAGCTGATGCCGATGATCTGTTCAAAAGACTGCAGTCCTACTGCACCACTGTGGGCATCAGTTTAAGCAGAATTGTGGGTAATGTAGAAAAACAAATAAATAAATAAATTTCGACTCGCCCCGTAGATTTAATTTATTTTTTGTTAAATTCATAAACTCAGATTTGACTGCTTTAAGTTAAACTTGTAATATATACTAATTCCATTCTTATTTATGATATTCTTTAAGAATTTACTCATTGATTAATAACTGATCTTCGTTATTGTGATCTTGTTTTTTTTAACGAAACCAGAATTCTCAGATTCCCACGAAGCTTCCTGAGCCAATCAGAGCGAGCGAAGCTGTCGCCAAAAAGAGTCAGACTAAAGCCAGGTGAGAGAGCGCACACCGAGTACATACAGTATATAAGAGGTGTTCAAGTCAAACCGGGACTTTTTATTGCGCAGAAAACATTTCTGAGGATTAAGAACTCTTAACCATCGGAAATGTATAATTTTATAAGATTATATTTCACTATATAATCCGCTGCTACACTAATGCACTCATCCCAGTGTTTCACTTTAGTGCTTGGATACCATCAAGGTAGAAAGATTTCTCAGGGCTGATTCATGTCTGACACACTGGCCTCCCAGGAACTCCTCTAACGGCCCAAACATGTGGAAAGGGCTTGGAGGGACGTCAGGATTGTACAGGTGATGTGGCAGTAACTCCCAGACGAGTTCCTGTAAACGTGCAAGTGGTTTTGGTGTATGATTGGGTCTACAGTTCCCATAGACAGATGTGTGTGTGATTTTCAAGGATCAGGCGTTTCAATCTCCGAATATTAACAGGAACGACTGCAGTGGGATTGTCATCCATAGACGTACAGTATGTCCTCCTTTAAATGTCCGTCGCCTTCATTCACAAAGAAAAAAATACAAAATAATCATAAGTCCCGGTTTTACTTGAACGCCCCTCACACTGTATACCTATACTGAGATGTTTGTGCTATGTGAATGAAGAATTCAAGATATATGGTTTTTTTTTTTGCCTTAGACTCACTGATCCGATCCCGACCTTGGAAACCTCCATAGCGCCACGGCAACGGCCCAAAGCGGGCCAGCCTCAAGCGGTCACGGGCATGCTGCCCATACAGCCCGCCCTCACGCCCCGGAAGAGAGCCAACGCTCCAGTGGGACCCGCGCAGCCTATGAGTGAGTTTCTGAGATTTTGGAAACGATCATACACAGGGTCGAGTTCCAAAGACAATCCACATCTGTGTATGTGTGTGTGTGTGTGTGTGTGTGTGTGTGTGTGTGTGCAAGGTTAAATAGAATTCAGCAGGCAGATCACATTTAGTCAGAAACAAATTTAGTCAAATGGTTACAGCATCATCTGGCAGAAACATGCTGAGCAGAGGATTTGGAGAAGGGTGAAGCAGCTACTTTAAAGCCATTAAAGAACATCACAGGAACCTCCTTGTAGTTTGAACTGAATTGATCGACTCTAGCAATCCTGTAGGTTTAATCAATGTGTCTTTTTTTCTTTCTTTAGACAGGCGAATGAGCGTTTTTTTTATTTTTATCCTGGCTAATAATATTCTCCAGCTATTGAGCTTTAATAGTCCAAATCCTGCTGAGATGCCATTTGACTTTGTGAGCGCTAATGAGCTGATGAAACGTGATGACTGCTCGTTTAGAGTGTATATACAGGGAAAGTACCAATCAAACAGGGTCGAAGTGTTTGGTGCTTTTTAAAAAAAAAAAAAAAAAAAAGCATTGGTTGATGCTTGTTCGGGCGTCCACAAACTTTTGCACTGACAAATGTTTTCTCAAAGTGTTGCCTTAATTAAACACGTCGGCATGTGTCACTTTACAGACGTAAGCGTTGCCTCTCCGGCTCAGAAGCCTCAGCAGCCCGTTCCTGTTGCTCAGCAGCAAGCCACACCGGCATCCCTGCAGGCCACGCCCACTCCTCCTCAGGCCACGCCCCAGCAGCTTTTCATTCAGCCACAAGCTCCGGGGTTCTACCCGCCTCAGCAGCAGGTACAGTTCGGACCATACATTTCGTGTTGTTTTGCTGAGAAACGTGTTATTGTTGATGTAAATGAAGTTTAATGATGTGGATTAAGAGGAATAAAACACTTCAGGGTTTTTTTTTTTTTTTTGGGGGGGGGGGAAAGTAACCCACACACACAGTTTATTATTTAATCCACTTATTTAACCTTGTGTTTTGACCCGATTTACTGGTTTTAGCCGCCACCCCAAGTGCAGAATCTCTACCCACGGCTTGATCAGTGCACCACCTCACCTGCACCAAGAACCAAAGGCAAGGCCCCTCCTCCTCCTACTCCTACTCCTACTCCTACTCCTAGTCCTTCTCAACAGAGTCCTCCACCAGCCCCGGTGCAGACCAGAACCAAAGCCATGGCCCCTCCCCCTCCTGTGCAGAATTCCCAAACCGCACCCGGATGCACAAAAATTAAAGCCATGGCTCCTCCTCCTCCTTCATCAATCCAGCAGCAGCCACCGGCGACTAATCTTCTCGCTTCTAGCCCTCTGTCGTTTACATCGTCTCCTCCTTCTCCTCCAGTCCAACAGGGGGCAGCAGATCCTGACCTGAGTTCTGAGCAGATGGTAATTTAAGAACTGCTGGACGTGATCTTTTTTTTCCTGGGTTTGTTTGTCCCTGGAGTTGTGTGCCTGTCGTCTTCGGGTTTTAGGGATAGCATCATGTCTCGGCTAGCTCTGATGGTGTTAAAATTTTATTAGAGTAGCTAGTAATGGAGAAAGGCATGTTTGGGTACACAACTCGAGTGGAACAGTTTCTTCTGATGTTTCATGGCTGCACTTCACCTTTACTGTACGTACAAATATTTGAACTGTTGAATTAATAAAATTTAAAAGCTTGAACTTTTCAACTAATTATTTATACTCTGGGTTCCTTCTGTTTCTGTCATGATCAATGAATGAATTAATGGTAGCAGTGGTCCTTTAGTAGGGTTCCTGGTTGGTTTGTTGTGATTCATTTCCCTTCCTCAACCTTCCAACCATAAACATATACGTTTATGCGTCTTCCTGAACTGATTAACCGTCTTCCATTTCCAGATTTCTTACTGGGATTGCATCACTGATATGTCGTCCAGATATCTCTACTAAAAGGAAGTGTTTTCTCTGCCTAGCCCTATGCAGGTGGGCGCACGGGCCATAAAGTGGGCTCCTTGACTCCGCCCTCATCTCCTAAGGTGGCTCCTCGCGGAGGTCACCGGCGCATTCTGAGTGACGTCACGCACAGCACCATATTTGGAGTTCCTGTTAGCAAGTCGACACAGCTCCTGCAGGCAGCTGCTGCCGAAGCCGGTCTCAACAAGTCCAAGTGAGCTCCATCCATCCATCCATCCATGCATCTATTGATCAGTCTGCAGAACATTTCCTATAGCATTTTGCACACGTCTTTTTTTTTTTTCCTACTATGGAATCAATCAGTCTTTAGGAAATTATTTTTAAATCTGACCACAACCAAGCTGAGCTAGCTTTGTGTTTCTGCTCCAGATCAGCGAGCACCACCCCTTCCGGCTCGCCGCGCTCCTCTCAGCAGAGCGTGTACCCCGCGGGTGAGGTCGGTACCCAGCCTGCTGCCCCTAAGGCAGACGCAGTGGCGCAGTCTTCCTGGAACCCGTTTGGTGATGACAACTTCTCCAAACTGACAGCTGAAGAGCTGCTGAACAAAGACTTTGCCAAACTGGATGGTGAGATCAGTGAGGTTTTGATATCAAAGATGGATAAAAAAATGAATGGTACATGTAGATCAAGTTGTGTGTGTGTGTTTACAGCAAAACCACCAGAGAAAACCTCCACAGAGAACCTGATTTTAGGTTCACAACCTGCAGCCTTTCCTCAGTGCACAGGTATACACGCATATCCTTAACTGTACTTTCCTTCTTTTTCTCTGGGAACGTTCATGCTCCTGTTCTGTCTCATCCTGGTTCTTCCCTCCTTCCCTATTTCTATCTTTCTTTCTATCTTTCTATCTTTCTTTCTTTCTTTCTTTCTATTGTCATAGTCTTTTTCTCAAACAAGTGTAAATTCAAGGTTTTGCATTTCTCTTTTGTGTTTTGTTAAGTAAGTTTACATATCTGGAAATAAAAATACCACGGTAAAACTACGTGACCTTCAATTTGACGTGTGGATTTGTGGCCAGGGTTTGGCTGGTCACCGAGATGGAGCAAGGCAGTCACAAGCAGCCGTTTTGTTTTTGTTGACTGTGTGAAAGTTGAACATAGCTTATACTGTATTGTATGTCTTCTATGACCGAAAAAGACCATGTTTGGTTACTGCCAGGATCTAAAATTAATTATATATAGTCAAGCCCGAAATTATTTATACCCCTTGCAAATTCTGACTTAAAGTTACTTTGATTCAACCAGCAAGTTTTTTTTTTTGGTCCAAAAATGACACAGGCTTCGATGTACAAGAGGCATCATTGTGGAAAAAATATTTCATAGCTTTTATTTACATTTGAACAAAAAGTGGCGTGTCCAAAATTATTTATACCCTTTGCAAACTGTCCCAGTCTATGGGAAAATCCAAAGTTCTATACCATTCCAAATCGTCCAAGCTATTCTAAAGCATCCTAATTACACTGTTTTTATCAACTCAACAGGTGAAAAACAGATGCTCTTTGCTGTTGGTTTGTATTTTGTCTGACTTAAATCCAATTGAAAATCTGTGGAGGGAGCTAAAGATCAGGGCCTGTATTCACAAAGCTTCTTAGAATTCTCTCAGAGAGCTCCTATCTTAGCTTAAAAAGTCCTAGCTGAGTGTCCTAGACTAAAAGTGATTTAGGAAACTTTTCAGAGCAACTGTGAGTATAGAAAGTACAGAAACCTTTATCTTAGTGAGAGTAGGTGTGGTTAACCCCGTTGCTAGAGATGATGCAGCAATGCAAGGACTGTAATTGGTTGATAAAAAAATAAATAATAATATATAGAAATAATATATATATATATATATATATATATATATATATACTGTAAGTTCCCTACATACGAGTTCTGTTCCAAAAGCTTGTTTGTAAGTCTAATTTGTTCGTAAGTCACAACTAGTGACTTAATAGTGACCTTATTGTCTTCATCATTATTGCTTGGCGCATCTGAGCAGTGCCAGCTTCATCGCTGTTGCTTTTACACTTGATTTTGGACATCCTGGGTTTGCACTTCCACTTGTAGAGGGCACTGGACAAGTGATCAAAAGATTTTATTTAACACGTACAAACACGTCTTTTGTATCCTCGAAAGTTTCGAAAACTCAAATGTTTGGACGTAGGGGACTTTCATCAATGGTCATTGTTACAAAGAATTAAAAGATTTGTGTGAGATCGCATAGAACAACCATAAATCAGTCCCTGGTATACTATTTTGTGACAAGCTATCACAGACAACCTGCTTGCAACTGCGGGGTCCAAGGACCTCTTGGTCATTGAGTGGAACCGTTCTCTCAGTCACCACACACACACACACACAAACACACATGTCCCAAGCAGACAGGAGGTGACGAGAACTCCAACCAGAAGCGGGGCACCAGGATGAGTCAGACAGGACTGGAGACTCATGAGTGCCACGTCACGTGTACAGGTAGCTTGACAGAAAGAGAGAGAGAGAGAGGGAACAGTCGAGTAGTCAAAATAAGTTATCATATGGCTTTTGTCCCTTTGGAGAAAGGTGCGGTGCATGCTGCCAGGGTTATATTCATAGTAGGGAGAGGATTGTTTAATCCCTGTAGTTGTTACATAATCAGGGTTTGGCTGATCCTCTCTGGATCTAATGACACACACACCACACACACACACCACACACACACACAGGTAAACTATTTGTAGCCGGATTCAAACTGATTAGAATAGCTTTCTGTGTACACTCGGGTCATGGGAAAGGCACCTGCGTCACTAGCGCGCGCACACACACACACACACACACACACACACCCCCATCATGTTTAAACCATCGTCGTACTTACCAGACGTCTTTATTTACCAGGAGAATTTGTTTATTCTGTTCGAATACAGCAGCACTCTCCAGATAGACTGTAAGGAAGGACCTGTGCTCTTTCTGAGGGCTCACCGGATTTAAATGTATATTTAATATTTCCATGTCCATGGTTTTATCTTGATAATGCCTATCAGGAGAAAATCCTTGATCTCAAAGGGTGAACTTTTGATTTGTTTAATTTTTTTCCCTCCACTCCCAGTAAAAAGGACAAAGCAGCGGGTGTGCTGCTCTGTATCCTGAGCGCCATGACCCGTCCCAGCCCGTCCTGTCCCTTAAAGTCCTGTGAGTATAGACAGAGGTACAGCTTAACAGAAGCCACTGTAGGAGAGAGAGAGAGAAGGGTCTGCTAACTTCTCACACATTTGAGCTAAAATGCATAGTTACACTTATAGGACGGAAGCGTGTAATGTACAGCAAGCGTAAGGCGATAGTGTGTGAGTGTGTGTTGGTGTGAGTGAAGGAGCACAGTGTCAAATTACGCGCACGCACACACACACGACAGGCTGATACAGAGAGGGAGAGAAAAAATGGATCTTTACCCTCTAATGAGACTTTTGCTTTATGCGCGCACACACGTGTGTTAGAATAAACAATACATGCGCACTTTACACACACGCTTACAAACACAAAATAAAATATGTTTCAGACACACGATTACTTGCAATTTCGCAGCGCAAGAGAAGGAAAAAACGTTGGCTCAGTTGTAATCACGTGGCGCTTGCGTCAAAACAAGAAGCACATGCGTAATACATGATACTCAGTGCTCGTAAACCAAGACTTGCTCGTTTTCCAAGTTAAAATTGATTAAAAAGTCTTGCGTTACTCGTAATACGAGGTTCCACTGTATATAGACTTCATAAGACCTCATTATGGAATTCTGTTGATCTAGGGGTTGGAACTTAAAGCTTTAACTGCACCTTTAAACATTCTTTGATGTTGCAGGAATAGCAGGTTTGTAAAGACGTGGCATTCTGGCGTCACGTGACGTTCCCACATAAATTAATTCAACAAATGTGAATTTGTTTATCTGCTGTTTATCATGAAAGAATAAGATACTTTTTAAAAACAATTCTCCAGTCCGAGCGATGTCCATATGGTGCAGCAGAAATGTGTTTCCTCGATTATTTAAAAAGGAAGCTATTGTTCAAAATGTAATCTTTTTAGTCATTTTAAGACATTCAAACGGCTCTCCCTTAACATTTTCCTGCTTTTGATACTTTTTTCTATTTTTCTATTGGCCAGGGTATAACAGGCTAGTTAGACATATTCCCCCTCCTAATGTGACCTCATATAAGAAGAGCCCTCACCTCTGGCCAGCTGTTCTTTGCCAGGGGGCGTGTCTCATTTACATAGACACTGAAACAGTACCTTCGAGAATCAGATTGAGTTTGAGGTTTGAAAATATAGTATGCGCAGCAATATACAGTACTGAAATGAAAACCTTTTTTTGACGGATCGTCACAGTTGAAAACGCACTCCATTTAACATTTACCACAAGTTGGCACCAGGTGGTGTAAGATCGGGGGAATGGGACGGGTATGGGGGGAATGTTCTGCCACCTTTTTTTAAACTCCGCCCCCGCCCCCGACCACGACCACTACCGTACGAGCAGAAATAATACTTGACAATGAGACCTTTTCACTCTGTCTAGAGACCCATTTCCAACAACAACTTCCACTATCATCACTACCGGGGACACGTGTGTCTGGAGCTACTGTATGCCCTGTTTATAACAACAACAAAAAAAACACACACACACAAATGCACGAAGTTCAGTACTGTATATTTTGGCGCGTGCTGTAGATATCTAAGGATTATTTCAGCTGCAGCATTAACACACGTACTTTGATGGTACTTTAAGACCTTTGTTAAGTTGTTAAATAAATAGACACTATGGAACCTTTAAATCCTGACAATGCTGTTCATGTCCGGCGGCCAAGGAAGCAGAATAATCTCGGTGAGTCCTTCCACTGTCAGTCACAGCAACACTAGCCATTCGTAGGCTTCTTTGGGCTTGTGTATGCAGAAGAGGGTGGATAGCGCTTTCCTCCGAACGTGTTACATGTTCTGCGATACAGCAAGAGCAGCAGATTGAAAACGTGCAGAAACAACGGCAGTGATTCTACACTAGAGCTTTGCGATTTCAATGGATTATGCAATTTATTTGATCTTTTGTTCGGAGATTCAGTTTTTGAATCGATCTTTTTTTCATTCAAATTTTTGATTCAAAAATTGATTCACAATTTTTTACAATTATTTCGCTAAACCTTCTTTTTTTTAAATGCAACCTTTTTTATAATGTTAGATGATAAAAAAAATATAACACCGCTTTAGTACAAAATACTAAATTGCTTCCGTCGTCTACAAATACTTGAGAGCATGTCGATACTTGTGCGAATATGTTGATATGATGACTGGTTGGTGCAATACCGCCACCCACTGGACTGGTGTTACGAACATGAGGATTGGCGGGGAAAAAAAACAAACATTTTACTTATAATGCACTTTTTATTTAAAAATAGAAATTAATGTTATCACCTTGTTGGAGACGTGACATTAAAAGAATCGATAAAACCAGTTTGACAGAATTTTAAATACTACAAAAACTTGCTAAGAAATATAGCTTTAGTTTAGTTTCAAATTAAAATTTAATCTGATCCCTCATCCCTTTTCACAAACCACAGATAGAATTACTCCTCATTCGTTGTGTTAAAATGAATTTCACTTTAATCTGCTTTATAGAATAAGAATTATAAGATCATAAGATGTTAGCTATTACAAATTTAAATAACAAAATAGCACTTTTTTCCCCCACCTGCAGTTCAGGGCTTCTGTAATTCTGTGCCTCTCCATGTCCATACACTGTTAATGCTGAGGTTAGAGGAACTTTAACCATAAGGTTACCCCCCGGGGTCACTTCCCTACAGCCGTGACTCTGTACTGACACGCATGCGCCCGTTTGGGACGGACCCCGTGCTAACAGCGCTCACACTAGCGGCTGGTTCCTGTCCTGGCTGCATTACTCGGTCTGCACTGTACAGATCCTCACTCCCGCTCTTAACACTGCAGCTGCTCGTCTGATGCACGTTCACGCAGAGCTGAGGATGATGAGAGCCTGGTGTGTGTGTTTGTTTCTCCCCTCACATCAGATGAGTCTTGTACAGTAGGTTGTGGCTTGCTTTAACACGGTATGTTCTGGAAACTGAGCTCAGCTGGCTAATGAGGACTCTGCCATGTTGTGTCTGCGTTCTTGTTCTTCACTAAACACGTCCGAGTTTCTCTCTGTGATGCGCTGAGGCCTCGTCTGGTGCATGGTGCGTTCACGCAGTTCTGATGAAACGCCTGCAGGAATGTTTTAATAAATCTGTAATAGACGCAACAACCTCCGTTTCTGACGCTTGTGTGAATTTTAAAGTCTCTCTTCTTCTCTTCTTTCGTCTACTGTTCTTGTTTCTTACATCTTTTCTTCTTTTCTCTAGTCTTGTCTTCTCCTTGCTTTTTCTCTTCTTACGTCGACTTTTTGTTTGTCACTCACATCTTCTCTTCGTTTCGCTCATCACGTCTCTTTTCTACGTTCCTTACATCTTTTCTTTTTTTTCTCTTCTTTAGTCCTGTATTCTTGTCTCATGTTATTTTTTTCTCTTCTCACATCTTCTTTTTTCTTCTCTTCCCTCATCTTCTCCTCTTCACGTGTTCTCTTTTTTTTTCTCGCATCTTTTAAAATCATCCTATTTTCTTTTCACACCTGTCAAGTCGTCTCCCTTCTCTTCTCCTCTCCTCTTATGTCTTCTCAACTCCTCCCTTCTCGCGTTTTCTCATTTCTTTTCTCCTCTTCTCATGTTTCCTCATCTCCTCTTTTTTCTCGCATCTTCTTCTCATTTCTTCTGTCAAGTCTTCTCTTCTCTTCTCCTGTCTTCTCAACTCATTTCTCTTCTCAGGCCTTATAACATCTTCTCTTTTCTTCTCTTCTAATTTAAATCTGCTCTGTTCTTCACCCATATTACGTCTTCTCTTTTAATCTCTTCTCCTTTATAAATTTCTTCTTTTCTCATGTTTCCTCTTTTAATTTCTTTAGACTCTTTTTGACTTGGGTCCATTTTCTTCTTTTTAAATCTTTTTGTAAATACCATTTTGTCTCCGCTCTTCTTTTCATCTCTTCTTCTTCTCATCATTCTCTTGTGTTCTCATTTTTTTTCTAAGTTCTTCTTTTTTTCTTCTCTTATATTATGACTCATTTCTTATTTTCCTTCTTTTGATAACCTTTTACTTTCCTTCTCCTCTCTGCCGAGTAGAGAAGTTGATAGAGGGTTTGAAGTCTCCCGAACCTTCCTCCTCCTCCTCTTCCTCCCTGCTGATCCCTGACCTCCCTCTGAACGACCCCTTTAGTCCTGCAGACTCCAGCCATGGTAAACCACCTCTGCTTCTTCTCCACTCTCACTCTGCTCCTTTTCTCTTCCTCTCTTTCTCTCCTCATCCGTCCTCTGTCATACCCTGCAGACGCAATTATTTTTTCCTCGAAGAAGCAAAGGCCGCTCATCCATCTGTTTGCTTCTCGTTCCACGCCCGGCTCTCTCGTTCTGCGCACCAGCCTCGAGCGTCACCTCCAACTTATCTCTCATCCCATCTGTCTGTTTCCTCACGACCGACTCAGACGGCCGTTTCATCTCATGGCTAAAAATAGAGTGTAAATAAAAAGATCATGTCTCATGTGTCATGTACCTTTTCACCGATCGTGTTTTCGTTCTCTTCGTACACAGCTGTGACGGACTCTCTTATTCCTGGGCTGGAGTCTCTACACACCGATCCAGTGTTGCCAGGTCAGTGCTAAACTCCCTCTCACACTCAGGTTTCTTTGCATTGAACTGATGATCCCTAAAGCGCTCCATTTTTTTATTTATTAATTTCTTTTTTAAAATCACAAGGTCGATCAGGGCGGGGCTGTAAAATCTTTAGTGCCTAAAAAACTCGGATCACACCAGGATTAATTATTTCCGTCATTCGAAAGCGGCCATCTTTTGAGTAGGTTGGCTCTTACTGATGTCATGCTTCCTGTCATTGCTCATCAATTAGCGCTTGTGTGCTGGTCAGCGGTGACGACACTACAGGGAGGGGTGTAACAGTGCACATAGTCGAAATCTTACTGTTCGGTACTGCACTTTTTTAACTAATGCTGCGGGATTTTCTACATTAATTCGGTTCATTCAGATTAGCTCCTAAAAACCATCCTATCAGAGTGCGCAGGGCACAGACGCTCACATGCACACATGCTCATTCACACAGCATTACAGCTGTGACGGGAATTACGATGTTTCACTTTAAATGCATCAACGCAATTTCTCAGCCAGATAACTTGGATTTCCCAATCATCTCACACCTGTTTTCGTTCTTTCCATCTTCTTTCTCTCAAACTGCTGACGTTTTATCCCAACACACTTTCTGTATACATCTGTCCCGCTTCGGCTTTACAGTACATTCAATTCCTTTTTTCTGTACCTCCTCTGCCGTTCCTGTCCTCCTGTTGTTGGCATCCAGATGCCCTGGGTGGAGGAGAATCTCTACTCGGTGGTCCCCTGCTCTCTCATTCCCCATCGGGAGTCCAGGTTCTACCTTCCCCGATATCCTCAACCCCGGCTCCGCCTCTGGAGCAGTTCGTTCCAGCTCCGCTGGCCGGCGCACAGGGTAAGACGAACGCTCATGAAATAACGAGCGCTGTGCTGGTGTTCCCGATGAGAACTTGTGTGCATGATGTGTATCCATGTAAAAACCTTAAGAATTCTGCAGGTATTCCCAAATATGGTATTGACTAATCTTCACCCACCAGCTAGCGCTCTTCTATCAAACAACCGAGGAAAATGGAGGATAAAATGGGTTTAAGGAATCTTCACAGTGCCAGGGGTCCAGAAAGCAAAATTGGTTGGGAAGAACAACATGATGGATTTTAAAGATACAGTGGTTCTCTAAGGCCTCTAAGATGTATAGATTTTTTTCTTTTTTAAATCTAAATTATGTTCCAAAACCATTATGTAAAACTGTTTTTTGTTTTCCGCAATTCTTGATCCACATTTAAAAAAAAAAATCAAGTACATCATAGGATTAGCAGTTATTTTACAAAAATGAGCTTTTCTGCATTATTTTTTTTTAGGGTGATGCATAGTTTTTGTTTCTGTTCTGCATGCTAAGAGTTTCTGATTAGCAACGCCGACACCTACAGCTTTAAATCCTCCACGGCTTTAAGCCGAATAAAGTGTGTACTGAAAAATGTAGTGGTGCTGCTGCTTTGTGGGAGCAATACACCAATCTACTGTTTATTAAATTGTAAAAGGCATGAGTTCCTGCTTGTAAAGTGGAACAGGACTACCCAATGAGGAATGCAGCGGGTTAAAAGCTACCTATTGCAACTTTTGTATTTTGGCTGATCTTGCACTTCTTGTTTCTGTACCTCTCTACATGTCACTTTCATTTATGCTTTCTATCTTTCTCTGTCTCTTGCTTCACTTTTCCTGGGCCGCGCCGCCTGTCTGACTCGCTCGGCTCACCCTGTATCCTCTCCAGCTCCGGATCAAAACCCGGACAGCCAGTTTGACCCCATTCCAGTGCTCATCTCCAAAACCCCCAGCCAAGGTAAGGAGATTTAGGAATGGCACTCCTGAACACGTGACTCCTGACCTTGTTCCAACAAACAGGCATCAAAAAAAAAAAAAAAACAGACATAAGGTTACTTATTTGATAAAAATGTGTGGTGTTCAAGTCAAACAGTGGTCTCTGGGCCACCTCGTCCAAGATCCTCATTCAGGGACATGCAGACTTCTTTAAAACGCTTGCACCATTCGGATGTTTTAATATGGCTAAGAGTGTTAACACTGTACAGTGGAATCTTGGATTACGAGCATAATTCGTTCCGGAAGCGGACTCGTATTTCAAAACACTCGTAAATCGAAGTAACCCAAATCAAATTTTCTCATAAGAAATAATGGAAACTTAAATTATTCGTTCCACAGCCCCAAAAAAATAAATACATAAAAATAATTGATACAAATTTTTAAGTAAAAATAAAACAAATTAACCTGCACTTTACCTTTAAAAAAAGTAAAAATAAATCCCAACAGTTAAATGTTCCCGTTTATGCACGCAGGCACCGTGTGTGTAGGTGTGTAGGTGTGTAGGTGTGTGTGTAGGTGTGTGTGTAGGTGTGTGTGTAGGTGTGTGTAGGTGTGTGTGTAGGTGTGTGTGTAGGTGTGTGTGTAGGTGTGTGTGTAGGTGTGTGTAGGTGTGTGTAGGTGTGTGTAGGTGTGTGTGTGTGTGTGCCCCTTACCCTCTCTCTCTTCTCATCTTACACTGTTCCCCTTCCTCCACTCTTTTTACACGCGCACACACAACGGAAATACTGTTTTATCTGAAAAATAAACAAAAAATCTCTCTAATGACACTCCGATTGAGCGAATCACTGTTGTAAAGTGAAAATAAAACAAATTAATCTGCACTTTACCTTAGAAAAGAATCGCGACTATGTATTTTTGTGTCCAATGACGCATGCGCACACAGATACCGAGAGAAAAGGGATCTTTAACCTCTAATGAGACTTGCTTTTGCTTTACATGCGTTCAGACACACATACAGACACAAAATATTATGCGTAATACATCATACTCAGTACTCGTAAACCAAGACTTGTTCAGTCAAAGTTTATTAAAAATCTTTGCTCATCTAGCGGAACATTTGCAAACCGTGTTCCTCGCAATCTGAGGTTCCACTGTACTGTGGTTTTACGCCATCATTCAACAGAAATTTATTTATTTTTTAATCGAAAGTCCTGGTTTGACTTGAACGCAACTCGTGAATAGATGAATATGGTGCAACATTATCAGTCATAGCTCAAGGTTAGGTTGTCTTGTTATCTTTATTTATTTTTTTCCCATGAAGACGACGTTTCAGACAGATTCAGAGAGGAGTTAAATGATTTAATAAACAGAGAGCGATTTATTTTGCCAGCCATTAACTTTACTTCAGCAAAGATATTAACCATCGTGCAGTGGATTATTTGGCAGAACTCTTTCGCCACATTATCTCTTAGTGGTCACGATACTAATACACCTGAGACGTATTTAGGCAGACGAATGTTCCAGACTTTATCTCTGGCTCTGGAGCGCAACATGAAGTCCTGACTTTCATCTCTGAAATGCAGTAGCAACTCACAAGGAACCTCCACTTACTTTTCTCCTTATTTTTCTCCCTCCATACTTTCCTCCATAATCCTTTGTTGCAATGCACATCACACCCTTTTTCTTTTCTTTTACTTTGTATTGATTTCTTTTTTTTATTTTGTTCCTTTACTGTTTGCATGCTCGCTATTTTGCTGTTTGCTTTGATCATATTTTGCACACACACTTCTGTCTTCCATCTTTCTATCTACTTTCCCTTTCTCATTCCACTTTTTCCTCTCTCTTGCTCTGACTCTCTCTCTCCATCTTTCTCTCTCTCTCTTTGGCATGCTCTAGGTGGTAGCAACAGTGGCAGCTCAGAGACCAGTCTGCCCAATCTGACCTGCTCCCTGCTGCTGGTGGACCAGCTCATCGACTTGTAGAAGACACAGAGAAAAAGAGAGAGAGAGAGAGAGCGAGAGAGAGAGACGGAAAAAAAACATTCAGGGAAAATGTGCAATTCATAAACAAGGCTATAGTTTAGGTTATGAATGACATCATGATAATATTCTATATACTGGGTCCTCCTCCTCCTCCTCCTCCCATGTCTCTGTCATTCATCTTAAAGTTTTTTGTTCTTGTTTGTTTTTTCTTCTGTTGCACAATCATTTAAAAAAAAATCCATCATGCTGTATTTGCATCTGGTCAGCGCTAAATCTGTTCCACGCTAAGGGGCAGCACGAGAACCACAATCAATCACCTTGATAAGATGTTTTAAAATTTAAAAAGCAATCCTTTCAATCGTTCCAAAAATTGAGCTGTGAACCGTTATTTCGAAGTCTGACGCAGGAAATACAGATCGATAGCTCCCATTGGTATCAGGGACAAGAATTTGCGTCAGTGCCCTTGGTCCAAGGATACATCATCTGGGTATCTACAATCCATAATCCAGTACGGGGTGGATTATACCGTGAAAAGCTGCCATGCGAATGCGAACCAGACATTTCCAGAGGAGTCTGCTAGGACAAGAGTAAAATGTGGACCTGGACTCTAGGGGGCAGTGCTGCACGTGCCAAGCCGTAAAAAATAAAGAACAGTGAACAGAGTGTCATGTGCCACTTTAGAAAAGCGAAGGGATATAAGACGAAACATAAGGCGTATGTGATGAGTTTTATTTACAGTCTACATCAGTGTTTCCTGAAGGATGTAACTCTGCCCCTAGTGGGCTGTGAATGTACTGCAGGTGGGCCACAATGGACCGCTGATAATATAATAATTCAATAAATTAGTTAGAAACCTTGTTAGTATGTTTGAAATTACCATAAAATATTTATTATTAAAAATTTACATTAAAGTCAGAGATTAAATAAATCTAATAAAAGCCATGAGATTTTAAATACATGCCGTGTTTTCAAATTTAGCCACAGTCAAGTTTTTAAGTTTGGTCTACTTTTTTTTTTCCCTCCATGCTCTCCTCCAGATCTTCATTCATCTCGCTTTCTTTTCACTGTCCATGAATTGCTTTGTAGATTGAGCAATTCAAGTTCTGTAAATGCGTGTAGCATCGTACCTCGTTCACTCTTGCACTGGGGCTTTGGCGCAACAACATAAATTTCCAAAACGTTTTTTGTTCAGGTTTTTAAGGTGCCCACACAGACCTGTAGGTTGACGCATATATATGAACAGAATATATGCCAGCTAAAACTTTAAAGGGGTGGCACGGTGGTGTAGTGGTTAGCACTGTCGCGTCACACCTCCAGGGACCGGGTTCGATTCCCGCCTCAGGGTCTGTGTGCATGGAGTTTGTATGTTCTCCCTGTGCTTGGTGGGTTTCCTTCAGTCCAAAGACCTGCGATCAGGCTAACTGGCGTTCCTGTTGACTGGAGGTCTTACCACATTCGTAAAAATGGGAATAAATACAACAGTGATCACCACTGGCCTCCACGGTCCCTAGTTGGGAACTACAGAGGTTCCTAGATGGATGGATGGAAAATATGAAATTCTTTTTCGCAACGAGTGGCATAAACTACGAATAACAGTAACTTTAATCAATTAAACCGCAATAGTTTTCAAAGCAGTTGTGGTTTGTTTCATAGTGGCGCTTTATGTTATGACTTTTAACTAAGCGCCATGGAGTTGGACAAGATGACATCCAAAGCTAGCAAGGAAATAAACACACTAATTTCTCTGGCGTTTGCTTTTAACATTCGGTTTTTATCGTCCGCATTTTACCTAGCTGGTCTCTGTTCCAACGAGACATCTTCAGCCACATAATTTAGACGTTTGGAAAGACTTGACAGAGGTGATCTGATTCAGAAGCCGATCTGGTTCACGTTTAGTAAAGAAAAGGTCACTGAATTGTAGCTGTTTGTTAGTCATTCCGATGAACAGATCAACTATAGTATTATCTTGAGCGCTTGGTTAAAACCACTCGAATGCTTTGTTTAACCTAGATCAAGTTCTGCCAGTTCATGAGAACTAAAATAGACTGCCTGGGACAAAAAAAACCTAAGTACACAGACGAGTGTAATGCAAATTTCTTTCTCAGCAACTACAAAAAGAGGAACGCTGAGATTTCAGGTTGTCTTCTGACTTACTGCGTGATATTGACATTCCAGCCTAACCGAGGCACAACAAGCGGAGGGAGCGAAGTGTACAAGAAGTCCCTTCCCCGAGCGCACGTTTCTGCTCTGTATACACCTGCCGTGCTTCTATACACATAGTCCCGGTCAGTGTAGGTGTGACCGCGGTTCCCCCCAAGCTCTTGCATGCGCGATATCAATTATAAGAGCATATCATAAATATCGTTATTAGCTCACGGAATCGAAAAATCGCGTGACTTCATGTACTGTATCCACGCTGCTGTGTATGCGCTTCGACCTTTGATAAGATCAAAGATTAGAAATTCAGCTTTACTGCTCTTCTCAGGACATGTCGTGTGCGCACATTATCGTTTCCTGCCTGTGTATGTTCCCCCACCTTAAAATTCATTTTGTTCTTTTGTTCATTATTTATTTTAGCTTGGATTGCTTTTTGGTTTTTGGTTTGAGTTAATTTGACCCTTTTTGGTTAATGTGCACTGCATCATTAATGCTGTATTTCCTGTAAGATAAGAGTTAAAAGACGTATCTCGCATTCGGAACATGTAGTTAGAGTATTACTCAGTGAAAAAGTCTGAAATAAACAAGTCTTATTGTTTATGAATGTATGAAGAACATGTGCACACAACCTCCATTATTCTCATCATGTTTATTACAGTGTCTGAAGTGTATTTTTATGTACATCTGAAGTGCAAAGGACTTTTCTTACTCTGCTGTACTGTAAGAGTGACTTCTGTTTTTACGCTTTGCTGTGAATCAGTGCGCCGCTATTAATCGTTTTTTATTTTATTTTTATTTTTTTTTATCTGTTGGCCCGATAGACGAGCTGAAAACAGGCTTAAGACTTTAAAGGGGCGGTTTATAATATTCAAGCGTCAATCAGACCGAGTGTAATCATGTACTGTTAAAGACACATGAGATAAAATGTGATCCGCAGGCGTGCGGTGCACCGGGTGGGTGTGGCTTCTTTCATCTTTCTGACTTCAAGCTTCTGTTTCAAATCTTTCTTCTTCGGAAATAAGCTCCGCCCCTGCCAGAGCACAGCGTCTGCCTGGCATATATCATAAGGAATATCTAGGATACATGTGGTGTAAATGGTGGCTCAGGGGTTAAACCTCGGGCTCAGGGGTTAAACCTCGGGGCTGCTCACTACATAAGAGGATATGAGTTCAAATCCCAGCGCTGCCATGTTGGGTTCTTAAGAAAAAGTTATTATTATTATTATTTTTTGTATGCTGTCGTAATTGTGCTATAAGTAATGTTAGATAAAATCATTAGCCAAATGATGTAAATGTAAAAAAAAAAAAAAAAAACAGTCCCTTTAATTGTTGCAATCGTTTTCGTTCATTATTTAAAAATCTTGTAAAGACTTCCTGTTTTCTTGTCTTTACCCGGGCTTATGATGGAAATGACTTTCCTGAGGTCACAGCCTTGTTTCACACATCATCTGCCTCATGCTGCAGTACCAGCGAGCGAGTACGGTCAATCCGTCTGTTGTTGTACATGTCTGTCCCTGTATAATAAATACTACACAGATGAAGATGCTGAGATCAGAAGCAGGGTCTGGGATAATTAAACGAGGGGTGTTCAAGTCAAACTGGGACTTTCGATTCTGTTAATTGAGTAAAATCTCCCTTTATTTCTCTATACAATCCCTTTCTACGCTAATGCACTTGTTTCACTTGTGCTTGGACACCATCAGGGTGACATGATCAGACTGCCTGGTTTATGTCTAAAGCCCTAGCCTTCCAGGAACTCCCTTAATGGCTCAGACGTGTAGAAAAGTAAGTTCAGGACTGCCATGGCAATAACTACCAGCTCAGTTCCCGTAATGTACGAGTGGTATTGGTGAATGATTGCGTATATCGTTATTTGAGAATTTTCAAGTATCAGGCGTTCTAGCTCTGAGCCACCTCAGCTGAGAGGACGTCATTTACAGACGTATGGCCTTCTTTAAAACGTTTGTACGGTTTAAAGTTTTTATTGCGGCTAAGAGTCTCATCACCGTACTGTGCTTGAAATCGTCTGGTTGGTCGTGATCATTGAGCAGAAATCAATCACGTCATCACACGTCCCGGTTTGACGTGAACGTCCCTCTTGTTATATAGAGCATTGTGACTGAATATCAAATCCAGAGTGCTGGTGTTAACGGGTGTTATTAAGACCTGATCTCTATTCTTTAATTAAGCACTACTGGGGCATCAGTGCTAGTGTACTTGACGTTGAGGTTCGGCATTTAAAATGAAAGAATGATGTTTATATATTTCTTTTTGTGTTGTTTTAATTTCCAAGCAGTGCAAATGCAGTGGTCATGTAATTATGTATATATCCATGGTCGATGTATTCTCGCAGTCCTCGTCCCTGTCGTACCGTCCGGCTGTAACGTGGCTGATCTATGCAATCATACTCGCAGATCCCCAAACACATGCACGCACACGCACGCGTACCGCACCGTGACGAAATGCTAAGCAGTTTAGCATCGCTGATAGTCCAGCGTTTTGTGTTGCAGTGTACAGTATAGCACAGCTCACTCCTTACGGTCAGTGTAACCTATGACCTATACGCGATCGTAGGCATTTTATCAGCTGGAAAAGATTGAAAGATGTATAATCTATAAGTGTGTTCCTTTCCTTCTATTTTCTGAGATGATGAATAAATGAATTCCATAATAATGGCAAATAAACATGTTTATGGGAACAGAATTCCCCAATGTCTTGTGCAGTTTGTCGGTGTCGGGTTCAGCGGAATTAAAATAGTCGCAGATGTGATCAGTCATCACACTCTTCCTCTTGTTACTTCTTGTGTTATGTTATTAAAAGTTATTTTATATCAATAGTTTATCCACGTGAAGAGAGAAACCTTATTGAGAGCAACGAGACTTCTGTTTATTGTTCCATTACATAAAATGATGTTTTATTTAAAAAAAAAAAATATATATATATATATATATATATATATATTCCCCTGCTTGTCCTGTTCTCCCTTATACACTTGCCCTAATTTATTTTTTTTCCCTCTCTTTTCAGTCTTCCTGATGCTCACCTTTTACTTAGTACACCCTTTTTAGTGTCCATACTGTAGGTTCCATAGGAACACCAATAAAATCATGAAGGGTAACCCAGTATTATAGATGAGCATACACACAGGTGACAAGTGCTAGGTGTGGATTCTTTTATATTTGATACAACGGTGCATATTTTTGTAACCATGAGCCACATTTATCATTATATTGCCATTCATTAATAAATGATTATACGTCAAAACTTATGGCAGAATAATGTTGGGCAGAATGCATTCCTTTCATAAAATGAAAACAAGAATTTATTCATTTAAAAATTTTAATTTTTTTTTTTTTTGCTGTTAATAATTTTATTGCATTTTTATTTCTTTATTTACTTGTTTACCTACTTGCATATTCACAACAAACTCCTGTGTTATTAATTATAAGGATTTTATAGTAATTTTCTTCTTTTTTCTTCCTCCCTGCTTTACTTTATTACATATGCTAATTAATTTTAAGTTTTTAAAACTTTTTATTTAATAATTATTTTGTTTATTTTTCAGCACAGCTAATGTAGTAAGTTAGTAAGTCATAATTATGAGAAAATTGATAACTATGAGATAGTAAGTCATAATTATGAGAAAATTGATAACTATGAGATAGTAAGTCATAATTATGAGAAAATCTATCAAAAGATAGTACAGTAGTCATAATCATGAGAACATTAATAATTATGTAATAGTTATAATCACTCATGTGGCTCATGTGATAGTCTGCTCTGTTTTAATCAGATCTTTGTACGCATCAAATTTCTTAACTTTGAATAATTTCAAATTTACATGTTTTAAAATAAATTAAAATAATATATTTATTTGTAAATTAATTTCTTTTCACCTATCGCAAAAGAGAAGCAGTGGGTGTGGGTTAGGGGTAGCGTAAAGGCGTGGATGAGATACAGGCTGGAAATTTGTACAGTCCTCACTTGGACGTTTCGATTTCGAGTTGTAGTCTACTGATATTAACTTTTCCTACATGCCTCTGTCCACAGTCTAAAGGTAAGAGTTCTGTTCCGTCTCTGTATCTGTATCTCATGTCTGATTTTGCCTTCCTTGTTTCCATGAGTTTCTCTTCAGGTTACACGTTCCCATTTAATACAATACCTCTCCCATTTTTACTGAACTGCATAAACTTTTTAATAATTATTTTCTCCTCCATATTTGTCTCCCTTGTAAGACCATGACATACTTTAAAATGTTTATTTTAAACAACTTTTTCAATATGTGGAAACAAGGCTGCAGTCTTTCTTTCTGTGGTAGCTGGTGTTTGTGGGGTGGAATCTAGTCATGTTGTAGAAATTTGGTGTTCATCCATAGCGTTGTGAATGTATTTGTGGGTTTATTTTTTCATTTATTTGGTTATAGCTCATTTGTTTGGTCTGTGTTTGTTTCTTTTACTTTGTATATTTCTTTTAATGAAAGTTAAAAACGTAAACAAAATTGAACGGGTTGTTCGACCATGAAATAAGATGCACACAATATTCTGCTCGACCAGTCAAAACATGTTGTGCGGTTTGATCGTTGTACTACAAACGTTCCTAACAAGTAATGGATGTTTATCATTAAATAGAAATGTTTATTTAAACATGTCACTTTTAAACATGTACAACAGCTTGAGGTGGTTCATGTTCACAATTCCTTTTAAAAAAAAAAAGATCAGTGAATTTTGTATTATTTGCAAATATTTAAGCTATGTCACCTTTTTGATACTTTGATCCATGTTAGGTTTTTTTTAGTCTTTATAAAATTTTATTCATGATCATAGATTGCACTACAGCGAAATCTCAGCACACGAATTTCTTTTGCTCTGGATGCGAGTTCTTAAGGCGAAAACTCCTATTGATCTCAGTTTTCCCATGAGAAATAATGTGAATGCAGATAAACCGTTCCAGCCACCCAAAATCTTACCAATATTACAACAACAAAAGCGCTTGAAAGAATATCAAAGGCAATGTTGATGTGGTGGGTTGACTCTTTCGAAACAACTTTCGCTGACTGAAAAAAAGTCGCAAAATTAGTAAACTCGCTTGGCTTGGCTTTTTACTGACGCAAACACGCAATTTGGCTGTCAAACATCAGAGTGCATCTCAATAAGCAAGTGGATTTAAAATATTATGGCAAGAAGAGACAGTAATATTGTGTGACATAGACTTTCATTGCATGTGCTCAATGCAATAAGCAAACACCCAACATGTCTCGTCTGATCGACCACATCTATGAGGTTGAATCAGCAATTTGGCACCACATACAGTATAGTAATCACATGAAGTATGCAAGAAGTATTATTACCTTACGTTCTAATTTGTCCCCTACTACAAGACTGTGAGCACTCCAGTACTCACTAATGTTCAATACTTGCTGATGTCATTTTTTCCTGTCTCTCTGTTCTTCTTCTTTAGAAACCCAGGGGAAGACTAATGGCTGTGGCTCGCTTTTAAAAGGTGACGAAGCTGAAGACCCAACTGAAGATTGGATGCACTCCAGCGACGAAGACGACCAGACGGGTGACGCCAGACCGAGCGAAGCCTCAAGCCTTGACTGCAGCGGCTCCAGACCTTTGTTGCAAGACTTCGACGAGGACGAAGAACAAGAACTGGGTGCTTCAGGAAACCTCCAGACCAACTCGAGTTCCGAACCCTCTGACATCCCACAGTCCTCTCTGATTACCCATCAGCCCTCACAAAACCATGTAGTCCAACCTTCTGAGCACGACCCCGATGTCTTCTCCAAAGCTCCTTTTCGGGCTGTGCAGGAAAATGACGTTGATGTGTTCGCCAACGCTCCGTTTCCTCGTCAACAGACTTCATCTCAACCACCAGACGTCTTTCTCCAGGCGCCATTTGGAAAGAAGAAGGAAACATGGGGAACAGTTTACACTCATCCAGTCCCGCAGACTGGGATGCAACGTTCCGGTATGGTGGCTATCGCTCCCGGAAGCCATGAGCAGAGCGTTCTTGATCAAGTGGCGCCTTTGCCTTTTCGACCTCAGGCTTTAGCAAAATACTCCAGACATTACGAGGGACCTGATGTAGTAAGCTCTGATGATCCGTTTCTCTCCGCGCCTTTTCATCGTAAAGGATCTCAGGAAAAGCACTAAGGAGGAATGAGTACTCTTTTGTTCATCTCTGCATCCTTTTATTTGAAATTATTCTTTGATGAAAGGAGGCTGAGAGAGAATATTTGTGGAGAAAACGTAGTACCTTTATGAGAAAACAAGAAACCGTATGCAGGAACAAAGCACATACTTGCTGAGACCATAGTCTTTACCTGGATTGACCAATGCAAACCCTAATGTTGGTGTTCTATGCCTACCTCAGTTAATTCCAATGCTGAGAGAAACTCTAATTTTTTTTCTTTTTTTTTTTTTACACTTCAGCCTGGAATGACACGTCCTTGATGAAGCGTACATTTATTCCCTAATCGATGCACTCATTTACTGTCACCTCTTTGCACTGGTGATGGAAAATCCCCATCAATGGAGAAGTTCTCGTCTGAACTTGTATTGCGCGCCACTTTCACTCCAAGTTGACACGACAGCACTAATATTGTTATTTAGACCGATCCAAGCCTTTAAATCTCGCTTCTCGATTTATTTTGGTAAATGTTTGCCTGATTTTCGGTTTCCTGAGCCTCGATATCAACTTTGCTTAATCACAACCAGGAATGCGTGGTCTTCAGAAAGAGATTTATCCTGATCAGGGGCCTGATCCGAAGTGATGCCAGGGAGCCCTGGGTAAGTGTCAGGAACACATCCTTATGTCCGGCATTATAGCTTATTCACACCTAGAGGTAATTTGTTGTCCCCAGTCCACTTAGAATTAAAGAATGTTTTTAGGATGTAGGAGGAAACCGGAAAAAACAGAGAAAGTCCAATAACGCCAGATTGTGATGCAATTTTAGGGTAGTTCTGCCATTTCAGTGTCGTTTTTTTTGAGGCTCGTTGATATGCTGGATTTTGTTGCACAGAACCATGTAGACTTGTAGATTATGATTAAAACTGACAGCGTCATCTTGTCTTAACAACAGTAATTAAGCTATTGATGATTGTATATTGACGATCGTTGAAATCTGACGAATATTCACACTCCCGCTGATGGTCCACTTTGCATTATGTTTGCGATTGGACATTAAGCTCTAGAGTATTGTGCGGCGTATAACTTGAATACATATTGCATATTTACATCCAATGCTGTATTTCTCCAGGGTTCTTAAATTTAATACGAATGCTTAGCTGATCCAAATACCATTCTTAGCTGTCTGTCTGTCTAGACCTTTCTTTTTACCTCTCTTCCTGTTCATCTTTTCACTGTGTGTATACCTTAAATGCAATGACCTTGCCTTTGGTATATTTCTGACACTCCGTTTTGGGACAATAACAATGTGTTGGAGGGTGTGTATGTGGGTCTGTGTGTGTCTAAAGAGAGTTATGTATGTTTATAATGATCTTGAGGTATTCGGTGATTATGAAATGTATCCGTGCGCCTGTATGTGTGTTTGGGGATTGTGAACATTTAGCACCTGAAATGCAGCGTGTGGCGTTTCAGTCATCATGAAGGCACTTGTTTGAAATACTCACGTTTTCCAAAGCACTCGTCGGTCCGGACGATGTTCATCACAGTTTGTTGTGTACCAATAAAATAAATTAGGAGTTATGTATTAATATATACATATATTTTTCACAATAATGCAAAAGGGTGTATGTGTGCTGCATCTTGTGATTTATATCAGGAATACAATATGACTGGGCATGCTGTTATTGCAAAAAAAATAATAAACAATCATGAGTTAATTATTGTGTCACATATTTTATTCCTTACATACCACAGTCATTTGCTAACACTTAAGAAGCAAAGCTTAAACTTTGATGACTGTAACAATGTACTGACACTGGAAACTCCTTCCATCAATATGAAGAGCCTCGCTTTAAACTTGCTATTAGTGAAAACATTTCTTGATTCGTTATTTATCTTAGAGACTGAATGTGGAATAGGACCCCCCCCCAAAAAAAAAAAATTAATTCATCAATTTTTATTAATGCCTTTATTAACATGCACTGTGAAATGCTATATTTAGAGTAGCTTCCATTACTTGTTCGTTGTGCACAGCTACACCGCTAACAATGCAACCACTAAATGTGCCTTAATTGCATCACCCTTTTCCATAAGACATTTTACCATACTTGTACTGTGGTATTTTAACTGATATAGTACATGTACCACACTATGGTGTGGTACCATTCTACCATGGTACTTACTTTGGTAAGTGTATACAGTATGTACTGTAGTATGATACTATGGAACACGTACCAGGATATTGTCAAAAATATTATACATGTTTATGTACCATATTGGTAATATTTATATAGTATGGTATCACCGTATCGTGTTTTTTTTTTTTTCACTACTAAAAATAAGAACTTTAAAGTCAACATTTTTAGTTGTATGGCTGTGCAGCGATTTGCTTGGGGAGTGTTAAGAATGGACAGGATTAGGAGTAAGTATTTTAGAGGGACAGTTTGGGGACAAAGTTAGAGAGGCCAGATTAAGATGGTTTAGGAGGGATGAGGGGTATATCGGGAGAAGAGCTGGAGCTGCCATGAAGGATGAGCAGAGGAAGGACCAAGCGGAGGTTTATGGATGTGGTAAGAGAGGACATGCCGGAGGTTGGAGTGACGAGGGGAGATGTGTTCCGCAAAATGGTCTGCTGTGGTGACCCCAACGGGAGCAGCTGAAAGAAGAAGCCGATATTTGAGTGAGAAAGGGGGTATAAGTGTAAATTTTGGCCTTGTTGTTTTTTATACTCATAAATAAAGATAGTGAATGAGTTTGACAAAAAGTCCTCTCTTTCTATCAGGACAAAAGACTGTTAGCTATTATTTAACACACTAAAGGGTACCTTCTAATACAAAAATACCTCAGATGTGGTTTCAATTTTTACTCATTTTTATTCATTTATTCATTTAATTCATTTTAGTTGAATAAATAACTTGAAGGTTTAAAAAGAAATTCACAAAAAAATAGCCTTTTAGCTTCTGCACAATTTATCCAAAGAAATCCTCGAGCAACATCTAGCGGCTGTATCGGTTTAAACCGGAAGTGAAAGTTTAACCCTGGAGGCTGCTAACGGAAGTGACGCGATTTCACGCTGAGCAACATGGCGGCGTACAGGGCTGCTGGAGTGACTCGGAATTTATTTTCGGTTTTCACAGGAGCGTAAGTCGTAATAACTTTGTAAAAATATTTACATACGCTTCTGGATAAATGTTACAGTATTAGATATATAACAACTTATAAAATGCTGATTCATTTGCGTAAATATTGTGCAGCGTCTCTCTTTATTACTGTCAAAGTCTGAGTGATGCAGTGATGAGTGTTTAAAGGAGAGACTGTTTATATATATATATATATATATATATATATATACACTCAGCGATAAAAAGAAACGTCTCTTTTTCAGGACTGTGTATTTCAACAATAATGTTGTAAAAATCCAAATAACTTTACAGATCTTCATTGTAAAGGGTTTAACCAATGTTTTTTATGCATGTTCAATTAACCATAATCAATTAATTAACATGCACATGTGGAATGGTCGTTAAGGTCACAGTTCTAAAAACGCAGGACACTAAAGAGACTTGTCTACCGACTGTGAAAAACACCCAAAGAAAGATGCCCAGGGTCCCTGCTCATCTGCGTGAACGTGCATTAGGCATGCTGCAGGGAGGCATGAGGACTGCTGATGTGGCTAGGGCGATAAATCGCCATGTCCGCACTGTGAGACAGGAAGGACAGCTGATCATCCTCGCAGTGGAAGACCACGTGTAACAACACCTGCACAGAATCGGTACATCCAAATATCACACCTGCGTGACAGGTACAGGATGGCCACAACAACTGCCCGAGTCAAATCAAATTCAAATTCAAATTTTATTTGTCACATACACAAACATACACAGTACGAAATGTAGTGAAATGCATTATACGACTGCCATTGACCCTAAAAGAGAATTAAAGTTTACAAATAAGGAATAAATATAAATAAAAGAATACGATAGAAATGAAATAAAAAAATTTAATTAAACTAGGAAAAAATAGAAATAAAAATAGAAATGTGCTAGGAAAAATAGAACTAAAAATAAAAATAGAAATATGATGTGCAGAAAAATAGAAATATACTGTACAAATTGAAATATACTGTACTGGGTGTGCAAATATGCATAGAACAAAGTGTCTTTGTGCAGAGGTTATTAAAGTGTCTTTGTGCACTGGTCCAGGATGTAAACGTAAACATGTAGTGTAGTTGTGAAGGTAGGTGTGCAAAGTTATTAAAGTGTCTTTGTGCAATGGTCCAGGATGTAAATGTACAACATGTAGTGTAGATATGAAGGAAGGTGAGCGTGTAATTGTCCATAGTGTTCATGGATGTATGTCACACCAGGAACACACAATCCCTCCATCGGTGCTCAGACTGTCCTCAATAGGCAGTCCATGAGGAGGAGATGCACTGCAGTACTTCAAGCAGCTGGTGGCCACACCAGATACTGACTGGTACTTTTGGTTTTGAGCTTCTCTTCATTCAGGGACACATTGTGAAACATTTTTAGTTTATGTCTTATGGTGTCGACTCTTTTAGTGTTTATACAAATATTTACACACTAAGTTTACTGAAAGTAAAAACAGTTGAAAGTCAGAGGACGTTTCTTTTTTTGCTGAGTATATTTAAAATCTGTTTCTGGTTATATTTAATGCTGTGAAACATCCACAAGGTTTAAAGTACCTCCTGTAATGTACGATATAGCAGCTTTAAATAAATATCAGTCATTTGGAAAGCTTTTCGTTCATCTATACTTAATGTTGTTGAACTTGGCTTTGAACATACTTTTAGTTCTTTCAGTTAATCAGATAAAAATGCATCTTGTCACGTTACAACTCCTCCGTTCTGAAGACTTTCATAAAACCTCCTTCTGTCTTTTCTTGCAGAAAACATTCGAACCCCCCCACCTTCTTTGCCCTTTCTAGATATTTTCTCTGCAGATCCTGAATGAGCCGTAACCATAGCAACTATAATATACAGGGTCTGGCTGTTGTTAATATGAGGTCTTGAGACTAGTTTGCACATGGCCCATCAGGAGCTGTGCAACTGGAGCTATGTGCCCGTTATCATGTCTGCCATTTCACGAGTAGAACAAAGTGCAAATATGAAATCCTGCGTGAAACTGGTCAAATCTGCCACAGAACTGTTTGACATGATCTGTCGAGTTTACGATTTTTTAAGACTAACATGCAATAGGTAGATGAGATCTGATTTATTTCTCCATTTCTAGAAGAACTCCTGCGTGTAAAGATCCCAGTGGAGCAGCACTTGGCAAACTTTTCTTCAACGTGAGAACGTTGCCAGGATGTCCCGCAGCCATGTTTGGTGAGCGTTGAAAGTACAACCCAGAAATCCACTGTGAATTTTTGTGATATTATATTTTACATTCTGTAAACTTTGTTTTTGTTTTTTTTCTTATTGTCTAGTGAGAAACATGTTCATTCAGACTCAAGACACTCCGAACCCAAACAGTTTGAAGTTTCTCCCCGGACGGACGGTGTTAGACTCGGGCACTATGGACTTTGTCGCTGCCAGAGATGCTTTCTGCTCTCCGCTGGCCAGGTATTGATGTAAATACACAGTAAGGTCGAATAACTGGGCTGCATCAAGCAAAAAAAAAAAAACAACTAAGGAGATTTGAAATTAGTGGAACTGGGTTAAAACTCACAAGCCTCTGGAGACAGTGTTATGATCTGGTGTTGCTTCAGTTGCTCAGGTCTAGACTCAGTAACATTATGTGGCAATAAAATGAAGTCAGCTGACGACCTAAATGTACTGAATGACCAGATTATCACATCTGTTGAGTTTTATCTCTTTCCTGATGTGACGCTATATTAATTCCGTGGTTCTGGGAGCATGAGGAATGATTTTCACACATGAACTCAACACTGTATTGTGCGCTGTGATTAATGATTGAATGAATACTTAGAGAGTGTGACTTTGTTTTTTGCCAAGGCAGCGTACAGTATAATTTATTAGCATGTCGTCCTGGTTAATGCTCTTGCTCTGAGTTTTGTGTGAATTGCTTTTTCCAGGCAGCTCTTCAGAATTGATGGAGTCAAGAGCGTCTTCTTAGGGCCAGATTTCATAACCGTCACAAAGGTAATCTAAATTTAAAGAATGTAATTGATAAAATAATAAAAGTCATCCACATGCATAACTTTAAAGCTTTTCTTGTTGCCAGGCTGATTCACATACAGAGTGGAAGGTGATTAATCCTGACATCTTTGCCACCATTATGGACTTCTTCACATCCGGCCTTCCTGTCGTTAATGAAGACGCAGCTCCACGCTCAGACACCGGTACGGTACAACGTCCTGATAGTGATGATTATTTCCACACTGTATTCATTCTCTAATGCTTAGTTACAACAGATGAACCTTAATCCCAGCACCTTTATGAAATCCTTCTCTCTTTTCCATTAGCACCCTCGGACGAGGACGATGAGGTCGTTGCCATCATCAAAGAGCTGCTTGACACGCGGATCAGGTGCCGTCGCGACCTCTGCTATTTCCTCTCTCTTCGCTCATGTTTTATTGCACGCTTCCTATAAGAGCGCGTTTTTTTCGTCCTCTCCCAGGCCCACGGTGCAGGAGGACGGGGGCGATGTGGTCTATCGGGGTTTCGAGAACGGCGTGGTGAAGCTGCAGCTCCAGGGCTCGTGCACCAGCTGCCCCAGTTCTGTTGTCACGCTTAAGAGCGGCATCCAGAACATGCTGCAGTTTTACGTCCCTGAGGTGGAGGGGGTCGAACAGGTGAAATCGGGTTTCATTTAGGGAATTAGCATCCCGTGTCTTGTTCTTTCTGGGGGTAAAGTGACCACGTGAACTTGAATTCTCGATATTGATTGGTCGAAGGCGCTGGAATAAATTTGTGTCTTGTTTCTATAGGAACGAGTCACATAGGGACTTGTATGTGAGCACGGATGCTCTAAGTTCGTGGTCTCCAGTACAGGACCGGCCACACGTAAAGAATTATATATATATATATATATATATATATATATATATATATATATATATATATATATATCAAAAGTTTTAGAACACTTTCTAACTCTGTGATTGTTCCTGATATTTTTTTCTTTCTACATTGTAAAGGAATGCTGAACGCGTCCAAAAAATGCATTAATCTCCTTTGAACAGTTGATATAGAGATGTTTCTGCTACTTCTGCTCTGTAAAGACTTCATAACGCCTCTAATCTGAGGTGCTGTTAATTAGTCATTTTTCAGGCTGATAACTCTAAATGAACTTTTCGTCTGCGGCAGATGTAGGTTTTGGTCTCGCCCTCCTGGAATGACCTTCATGAGAGCCAGTTTCATTATGGTGCTTGACGGATTTTGCAAATGCACTTGACAATACTGTTCTTGCAAGAACTATTACAAAAAGGCTGACCTCTGTGTCTTATAATAACAACTAACTGTTGTTTTTCTTGTTGTTACATAATTACCTAACTCCATATGTGTTATTTTATAGTATTAGAAATCCCCAGTGTTGTTGTAGAATGTAGAAAATAAATCACTAAACAAAAAAAAAAGAAATTTGTAAGTGTTCTAAAACTTTTGAACGGTAATATTATGTATTATGCACTTTATTATGCTTCGTTACGAGCGCATGATGGGTGGTCCGCAAAAAACTTTTGGAGACCACTGCTCTAAGTAAACAGTGTGTCTGGACCTCTGGGATTTCCGATTGATTTCCTATTACTATTACAAGCTGTTTTAAAAACTGTAATCATTATTAAACTGCAGTAGCGAGCAATGTAACTTATAGGACATCCTTTTATTAGTTACGCATTAATACACATTAAACAACAATGAGTATGGACAGAGGAAGCACTTTCAGCAAGAAAACACATCTGATAAAGTTACATCATCTTAAATAACACTTTGTCCCCATAATAATTGTCGTTCTGAACCGTCCGTGTACGTATGTAGCTATCCAGCTCCTAACACAAGTCCAAACTGTTCTCCAGAACCCCTCATCAAGGGCACTACTCAGTGTAAGTGTAACAAGGGAATTGTACACCCTACAGAGTGCACTAGCTTTCCATTGAACACTGTTTTGGATTCAACCCCAGAATTTGAAAGTTAACAAAGCTGATGTTCTAAAACGGAATAAGTGGAAATATAAGGACAAACTTAAGACAATTACAGGACTGTTCATTACCTCCATGGTTTATTCTCCCCACATTTTGACTGCATAGTGTTGATAAGAATTTAAAACTATTCCACTCCCGTCAGTTACGTTAACTGTCATTCACCAGCTCCGCCAGTCACGGTTAGTTAGTTTCACCAGTCGTGGAAGGATAGGCGTTGGCATAGCAAAATATCTGGTTAAATAAACCAACAAATGATGATCTGTTGATAATAAATGGTGTTTGCGGCACTCTTGTATTAAAGCGATACCACACTCAAGGTTATAGTGCAGCTTACTGTATGTCTACGGCTGCATCACAGCCAGTGAGAAAATTGCTTAATTAAGCAACTTTTACCAAGACAATGTAGAAATTCACAGAGCTTTTGGCCTAAGCTTAGTGTCTTCACAACCTCAGGAGTGTAAAAGCTGAATAAGGAACACAATAAGGAACTGGTTATATATGTAAAGGACACCTTAGGTGCTGTATTAGTTGTGTGTGATGTCCTGATCTTTCTGCTTTTCTCTCAGGTGAAAGATGAGGACGAGGGAGTGAAACAGCACACCCAGGGATGAGAGCTAATCTGGATCTGGACAATGCTCCTCCTCTGGGGCGTGATGAAGATGACACCAAATCGTGGAACTGTTGTGGAGTTTTCCCGTTTTGACAAAAACATCTGAAACGGTTACACCAAAGCCGATCTCGATCGTTGTCTTTGGTTTTGTCCCAAATCAAAGTGTGTCCCCCTGCTTTAATATGAATGTTTTATTTTTATTATTATTATTATTATTATTATTAAACTGATTTGTGTTTATTGCACTGGACTGTAGGTTTAAGTTGAGTGACCTCGCCTTAGATCCTGACCACATCAAGCACTTATGATATTTATAGCATTTTCATTTCCTGCCCAGTGTCACCCGCTACAACCCGACACACAAACCCAGAAATTTTTCTTTTCTCTGAAGGTTTTTTTTTTTTTGTCTCTGTGTATACTGTACATGTAAATTTGACTTAAAAATCTAAATTAAAACATTTAAAATGTACTAGGGTTTTGTTTTTACTTTTTTAAATCAGTTTCACAATGTAAATGCTAAATAGCTGAGCTGTTTTCATGTGAAAGCCCAGCATGACTTTAAACCTATACAGATAAATTACTTGTTACCACATGATAAGCAGACCACAATAAGATTTTTTTTTTTTTTTTTTTTTTTAATATTTGCGCTCCATACAAGTGTGCGGTTAATATATTTATTCACTCATTCATCCTCTATAGCGCTGATTCTGTGCAGGGTCACTGAGGGTCTGGAGTCTATCCCATGGGACTCAGGGTCAGCCTGGACGTGGTGCCGCTCCATCACACACCGGGCACGCATACGCTCACACTAACACACTACGTGGAATTTGGATACACCTATTAGTAGTGATGGAGAGGTGAAGCCTCATTTACTGAAGGGGTCAAGGCTCCTTGCCCTGTCAACAGGTTCACTAAAGGGTTCATGTCATTAAGCTTCATTCAAAGCTTCTGTGTCATAGTAACATCACTGCCAATTAGCCTAATCTGCATGTCTTTGGACTGTGGGAGAAAACCCACCACGCAGAAGAGGAGAGCATGCAAACTTCACCCACCCACACAAATCCAAAAGTTTTGGATTCACTCGAACCCTTGACCCTGGTGGTGGGAGGCCACAGTGCGACGAATATAGATACAGGTACAAAACTGTTTGCCGGAATGTCAGTCCTGAACTACTGAGCGAATACCACCGCAAAAGACTCAAACTTACAAGTTGGTCTTTCAGCTGCTCCCGTCAAGGCGTCGCCACGCCACCAGTGCAACAACAACGTGGCACAAAATTTTACGCCAGATGTCCTTCCTGACGCAACTCTCCCATTTTATCCGGGCTTGGGACCGGCACCGTATGCAGTGACTGGGTGGTTGGGGTGTGGCAACCCACCAACAGCGGCACTCAAACCCAGATCCTCACATCCCCAAACCAACAACCTGGAATCTTAGCCACCTGAGCCCCCAATATTTTTTTGGGCCAATGTGGCCTATTTTTTTTTTTTTTGTAATGTATAGTATAGTGATGCAAAAAAGAAATGGCTAAAAATGCTCTGGGTTTTAAAGTTAAATTGGCTTTGGGTTTGTCGCATTGTTATCCATTAGGCCTGAATGTATTATGTCTTAAACTGCCTTAAATGTAAATGTTTCTTATAAAATATAAAAAAGTTTAATAATACCAACAACAATAATAATCATCATAAAAATTTATTGATTTACTTACTAACTTACTGCCTTCTGGACCTGTCTGACTCGTCCCGATGCCTCACTTCTGGTTGGTGATCTTGGGACGGTTCCATTTGACCAAGAGGATGGTCTTGGACTCGGCTGATGCAGACAGCTGTTCTCTGATACAATGAATTAATAATAAGTCCTTTGCTTATCACTGACCGCTCAGGACCTTTGACCTCAAATAGGAATCAGATCCAAAGCTTTGAATATCAGGTTTAAGAACCTGTAGGGATCTAGTGTTTTTCATCAAGGCGAGTGAAAATAAATAGAGAACAGTCATAGACGTGAAGCTTTTTCAATTGAATTGATTAAATATCTCTGATATAAAGATTAAAGGTAAACTAATAAAGTCTCTGTGAGCTTGGGACAGTTTTTCTCAAGAGGAATGGGAGCTGTAATGTCAGGATACACATTGTATGTGCAAAGCTGATGATCGCAGAAGATTTGAAACTGTAACTGGAGTCACATACTGTACAGGTTTTTCCTGTATGGGCCGGTGGGTGGAGGGGGAGGTGGGGCCACTTACAAACAACAAATGGTGCTCTTTACATTATTTTTTGGGTCACAAAATTATATTTATGCATCTTTCTTTCGCCGTCACACAAATACACTCCCTGTTTTTTTTTTTCGGAGAGTGAATCACAGATGAGAAATTCACTTATAAGTTCACTTATACCACTACAGTGCTGTTATTTTAGCTTTCCTAATTAACATCTACTGGAGTTTACATTGAGCAAGTAGCTTAATAGTAACGTATCTTGAAGTAGATTATTAAATCCGGCACATAACCGTTCATAACATCGCTTTTACTCAACATTTTGATTTCACTTATGGTGCAGATTAAACTTCAGGCAGAAATCTAAGTGCTGCAAGGGTTCAATTAATTTCTGTCCAGCCTGTTTTGTGTGACGCTGTGACATAATCTGGCTGGACAGACATACAGACAAATAGACAGACAAATGCGAATAAACAGACAGAAATAGAGACATACAGTAGATACATTCAGTCTGTACATACAGACAGAATTCTTTCTGAGACTGGTTCCAGGTCCTAAAATATATGAAACCAAATTCAAATTTTATTTGTCACATACACAGTACGATATGCAGTGAAATGCTTATACGAGCGTCAGTGACCTTAAAAATAAAAGATTATTAATAGGAAGTAAATATGAATAAAATGGAAATACAAGAGAATAAATTTAGCTGGGATAAGAATAATATATCTATAGAAGACAGAAATATACAATATAAGAAAAATATAAGAAAACTTAGCTGTACAGATATGGAAAAGAAAAGATTCTGTACAATATAGAAAAATATAGAAATTTCAGTGTAAATAAAACAAATATGCATGAAGGTGTCTTATTTTAAAGTGACTTGTGTGCAATAAACCAAGAAATAAAATAGAAATATGTAAATGCAGGCCCGTAGCCAGGGGGGGTTCGGGTGGTTCGAACGACCCACCCCCCACTGGCAAAGGTCCAGAATTTTTTGTTATTATTATATGCCATTATTTAAAATAACATTTTATTACAAAACAATTTACAAAAAAACCCGCGACATGTTACAAGTCTGCGCAGCAACTGACGTTTTTTAAATCTGTGAGGCGGCATCCAGCGGTGTATAATATGGGTCAAAAAGAGCAGGAGAGACGGAAGAGAAAGCAGGGAGCAGCGTCATTATCGCAGAATATTGAACATATTGTAGCGTTTTTCACCGCTAAGAATGAACTTGGAGAGGCGAGTGAGCTTCCTCACTGCCTATTGCAAACGGCTGGGAGTATTTTATTCAGCTGGGTACATAAACAGCACATTTTTTTTTTTTTAAGCCAACAATCTACAAGACCTAACCCAAACACCTATCCCCAACAGGGTGAACACATAACAACCCCTCCCGCAAAGCATGATGGTGCCATAATATTGTAGCGTTTTAACGCCGGAAAGGATGGTGGAGAGATGAGTTATCTTACTTGCTGCCCAATGCAAATGGCTGGGAGTACTTTATTCACGTCACAGGTGAACCAGCAGCATAAACAACAACAACAACACACATCACACATACCCTGGCTGAAGCCAGTAACCCAAACACCTTCTCCCAACAGGGTGAACACATAACAGCCCCTCCCGCAAAGCATGATGGTTCCCAAGCGAAACCCCGCCCCCGCCACAATATGTTCAAAAAGACTGCCAAACAGAGTAAGTCTGTTACTACCTCAAGATCAAATTCTCTTGTGCCTTTTCTTGAGCAGTCTAAATGGCTATGACAAGTCTGTAACATCTTAAATAAACATTAACAGACAGGAGCCTATCTGATGGATCTGTGAATTTATTATGTTAAAAATGTTAATCCATCAAAAAAAGAAAAGAAAGAACGACAAGTTCAATGTGTAAACAAACCTGCTTGACCATGCATAGTATTAGGATTTATTAACATTTTATTTTGAATTAATACATTATTATATTAAATTAGTAAATTTATTAAATTATTCTATTAACCATAGGCGATGCTGTCTGGTGTCTATACGCGGGGTAGACAGCATTCGAATAAGGTTTATCATCAATAATTGTTAAATAGAGCATAAAATAAGCCCACAAAAAAATAATTTTTATCCATCCCACAGTCTTGTAAGTACAGTACATTAACTGATCGTCTTTTCCCCGTAATATTTGTATATTATTATTATGAGATAATTATTGGTAATATTTTTCAAAAGCATGCACATTATGATACCAGCAGACAAGCTAATCTAGCACATGTCACTAAAATGCAGTATTTAAACCTCAAAATGAAATTCAAAATGAGTAAATATTCAAATACAAAATACTGAGAAAAAAGGTCCACTTTTTTAAAAAAAGACCCCCCTTGCACTAGGCTGGCTACGGGCCTGAAATGTGCATGAATGTGCAGATGTGCAGTGTCCATACGTGTCCATCTACATTGAACGTCTACACACACATGCATACTGTATTTACTCACGTCCTGGTCATTTCCACTTATTTCCATTTAAATTCATCTTTACATTTTCTTCTCATTGTATAGATAAGTTTATATATATATATATATATTGGTTCTATTTATTTCCTGTTAAACCTTCCTTTTATTTACACAAGTCAATTTCAAGTATACAGAATGTGCTAAATTAAAGAGAGCTGCATGATTGCCACCTCCTGTATGTGTGTGTGTGTGTGTGTGTGTGTGTTCACACTGTCTATACTCTGTGATCTTCAGGTGTGGTCCACTGTGTACACGGAACTTGTCATATATCCTGCTGACAGAGTGAAGGCAGGTAAACATTTCTCAGGGGGCAGATCAGACCAGGTGCTCTCACACACACACACACACACACACACATCATGGACGCATCCTGCGTGCTGCCACGTCTAAGCTGCCTCTGTTGGCAAGGGCGTACGAGTGACAGCGAATTCGACCAATCAGACGTAGCGACGCAGGGAACGCCTCGACGTCATCCAATCGGATTCATTAGGAGGGGCGTTCCCCTGACACCGACTCAGGCGCAGGAAGAAACTAAACAGTAGTTTGGACACCGAACTGAAGTCATGTGTGGTGAGTCTGGGGTTGAAAAAAATGTATATATGTTTTATTTGTATAATAACATTATATAAACCAATACGTCCGTATTCACATTAAGAATGGTTTATGTGGAGCAATGTATTATATTAATAGCTGTAAAAAATGTTACATTGGATGAAGGCGCGTTAGCATGTTAGCATTGCGTTGAACGTTAACTAACGATAGATGCGCGCGCATGTGACGGGAGATAATTCTTGTTAGGAGAAAATCTATTTCTAGTTACATTTGGTATGATTTCGGCAAGCCGAGAATTATAATAATACTAATAATGATAATACGGAGAGAAGAAAGATATAACGTTAATAAGTGGCTGTTCGACTGTTTTGGTCTATTTACTCAATCACTGTAGACACATTATAAAATATGTATTTATTACTAGCTGCATAGTTTCATCTTTAAACCCAAGTATAATAATTATAAAAAAAAAAAATGATCCTCCATCCTTTACTCTTGCCTCATAATACTTAAAACGCTAGTTTTCCTCCCAAGCGTCATCCCAAATCACTCTTCCGGGTTTCTAGGACACTCCAGAATGTATAACAGCAGTTCTATTGCGGCGCGATGTAGTGCGCATAACTAGGGGACTAGTGAGCTATTTGGAGCACAGCCGCGGACATTCGCTTATTCATTCATTTAGTCAGTCATCACTCATTACCCGGATGTGACTGATCGCATTCAGTTCTGGTTTAGAAGTTGTGCTAATTTAATTTTTTATAACAAAATTCATTGTTAGAATAAAATGATTAGAGGAAATATATATAACATGCGAGCTGGATTTATAATTAAATGAATGGACAATTTTATTTCACATTTATGTCTGTTTTAGAAGTGGTGCTTTTAATTTTTTTTAATCAAGGAGACTTTTTATAACCCTGGCAAAACATTTTCAGATATTAATTTCTTCTTATAATAAAACGATGAAATGGAAGAGGTATAAGTGGAAGCTGGATTTATATATAAATTGAAGGATGAACATTTATTTCTCATTTATGTCTGCTTTAAAAGTGGTTCTTTAATATACATATATATATAAAAGAGGAGAAAATAGAAATACCTGAGAATTGGATATATATTTAAATTAAAAGATGATAAACATTTATTTTTATAATTTTATGTGTAGATGTCATTCACAAGCTTTTTCCTTAAAATTGCATGATGTTGGAAAACCTAAAGGTTTATCCTTGTCTGATACAAAGATGAGCCTTGTGCATCTTGCATACACTAACACACACACACACATACACACATCAGTGTGTACCCTTCAGCCCTGAATGCTTCTTCTGTTTAGGTCTTTCCACACACCGGTATGTGCGTACACTTACCAGCCAGTTTGTCCACATTTCTACTTAATGTTGTTTACGTAAAAGAAGTAAAAGACATTTTTTTTTTTTTTTTTTTTTTGGTTTTTTGTTTGTTTTGCTTACTTGGAAAATGACAAGGGCAATGACATGCATTCACACAGACTAAAAAAAACAAACAAAGTTATGATAATTGTCTTCGTTTAACAAAGCTTCTAGCCTAGCTGCTAGGAATAAAGCTGTTATTCGAGTCTGGTGATCGTCTTTATGTTCTCTTGACATGTTTACATGCATATACAAAGCAGAGAATTTAGAGCACACCTCATCTTTTTAAATCTCCTGTGAGCAGGATCGTCTCGGCCCGAAGAGTTTAATTATAGCTGCTCCATCCTAAATGAAAACAAACAATTTTTGGACATGTAGGCTGCTCTAGTTCTTGTCCACCTCAGGTGTCAGGACATCTACTTTAACATTGTCCCTTCTTCTGTTAGTCACTGAGTCATGAGTATGGAAGAATGAACTCAAACAAAGAGTCAAGTGTCCAATCATCAGATTTTTATCAGTACCTGAACTTTTCATGACATGTTTATTAATCATCATAGACACGTTTATGAAAATCAGCACTAGATAAGGGGACCAGTCAGTTCAAAGCCAGAATGCTGAAAAATGCTTTAATAAATAATAACACACATTTAAGATTAAATATTACAGGCTTAGACACTTGTATAAACTTGTCTAAACCTAAATATTTAGGAGCCCAAACTTTTTTAGAATGCTACCTAGTGAACTCATGTTTTATACACTTTAATATACTGATTTATACTTGGTTAGTTGTGCTTTGCTAGCACTATATAATAATGATGACTAAATACTGCATGCATCCGGTTGTACCTGAGAGCTTTCACTGCCTGGTCTGCCTGGAGTCTTCGTATTGATGGCTCGTGGTGTAGAGGTTCCTACAGAGAGTAAGCGAGAAAATGTTGTTTGTTTAGCTAGCCAGCAAAGCTGCATCACAACAATTAGTTAACAGGGCATATATAAATAAATCCTCAGAAAACACTACCAAATTAAGTGATAAATTAATCTCATATCAGTGCACTTCATCCTGCAGAGGAGAGAGAGAGTCCATCACAGAATTTAAGACATTTTGTTTTAGGGACGGTCACCACTGACGTCTTCCTCGATAAAATTAGTTTTATCTGAAATAAAAACTTTCGGTGGCCTTTCAGTCGCTATCTGGAGCTCTGTATGATAACACATCTTGTCTCGATCTAATCACTGTTTCTCCTGAACGTACTCCGATCATCCATAACATTTATAGTCACTGATAGGTGACATGGATATAGTTGATTATGTTACAATGGCAACTGTGTGTGTGTGTGTGTGTGTGTGTGTGTGTGTGTGTGTGTGTGTGTGTGTGTGATGGGTCCCTGACATTGATGAGTCGTAAGCAGAAAAAAATAGGCAAACGTAAGGATTTGAGGAAGGGGCAAATTGTGATGCTTATTATTAGTTTGTTTGTTTAATTGTTTATTTATTTATTTCCCACTAATTGACCCCATTCTGATCTAAATGATCATTAGAAATGCACTGGGTTTTAAAGGTTTGTGCAAATAATATATAATTGGTAGCCAAAACTTTGTAACAAAGTTAGAAAGTTATATCCTAAGACTCAACACTGATTGGAATCCTGCTGCTTATATTTTAGTCTCACACTCCTCCACTTAGAAGGAGATGGTAGGAGTGAAACCAGTTCTCCTTGCCTTTTTTTTCTCTTTACTTCTGTTTCCTTCTCTGTAAGACAAAGCTGATATATTATCTCCACTCTTACTATTATTATGCTTAAAGTCTTTCCCCCATACTCCCACACACACCCACACACACCAGAGAGAGAGGTGCCTGTGTGGGTTGATGGTTTAGTCTCTGATTGTATCGTCTAGGCATCCTTACCAGATCCTGATATGGAATTGATATGTACGAGGTCGGCTTGTATCTTGACCCAGAAAGACCTTTGGCAGCATCTGTTCCTGATAAACCTAAATCTAAACAAATATTCTATTTTTATGCCTCAGGGCTGATAAAAAACAAAAAGTGTCCAAAATGTCCGTAGTCACCTGCTACCAAAAACCGTGTCATTTAAAATATATAAAGAATTTATTAAGACGTACTGTAGGGACATGGCAGTGTTTCATGGTCTCCAATATTAATATTTCAGGTAGATGAGGGAGCAGTAGGAGTGGTGATGACCCACATAAATTAATTTATGAGTTCTTTGTTCTCCCTCTCTCTACAGGAATATTTGCGTACCTCAACTATCATGTCCCTCGCACCCGGCGTGAGATCCTAGAAATCCTGCTCAAAGGGCTGCAGCGGCTGGAGTACCGTGGATACGACTCGGCGGGTAAACAAACCTGAATCTTGAACACAGAACGAGAATTTGCATGAACACACCTTTTGTGAACAGGCAACAGTTGTGGAGCTTAGTGCTGATGTATTGCCGACTCTGAGGCATGTTTTTTTTTGTTGTTTTTTTTTTGTTGGCTCTGCAGGAGTCGGCATCGATGGAGGAAACAATAAGGACTGGGAGAACAATTCTAAGTCCATCCAGCTGATCAAACAGAGGGGCAAAGTCAAGGTCCTGGACGAGGAGATCCACAGTGAGATGATGGTTTTCTTATCTGATTAAACCCTAGATGTCTGTGTTGAATTTTTCTAGCTAAGAATTTGTGTGTGTGTGTGACTGTTACAGAACAGCAGGACATTGATCTAGATGTCGAGTTTGACGTCCACCTTGGTATCGCACACACACGCTGGGCCACACACGGTGTTCCCAGTCCTGTCAACAGCCACCCACAGAGATCTGACAAACACAACGGTGGGTCACGGTGCATGTCTTGACACTTAACCACATGGGGCATCTTTCTTTCCCAAAATTTCTCTCTATGGCTTTAGTGTAGCAAAGCATTATACAGAGAAATACAGGGAGTTTTTAACTCTAATAATCAAATCGGATCAAAAGTCCTGCTTTGACTTGAACGGCACTCGTAGAAGCTTTGCTTGATTTACTTTTACTCAGTATTATGTATTAATACAAAAGAAAGGGGGAAAAAACAATACAATAGTTAGACTTTCAATCAGATTATAATATGGCACAGTTAAAAAAATTATTATTGCACAATTGCTATTGCAAAAAAAATTAAGATATTGGAACTATATTGTGAGATAATGTAGCTATATTTAGGATGTCATAACTATTGTAAATATATTGTAAAATTTTAATATTGTAACAACAGTATATTGCACCAACAGTATATAACAGTAATGACTGCGCTGCGTTACGGTGACTGGTTCACTAGGAGCAGCTCTGATAGCAGCAGGGAGAAAAGACCTTCGATAATGCTTCTTCAGACACTTAAGATGTAATAGGCTGTAAAAAGGATCACATAGTGTTACTATGACGCCATTATTTCTAAGCCCTAACTAGTACAAGCTAACTGTACTAGCTGTTACTGTTATTATAAAAACTACTAATAAAATGAATTATAGTCTATTATAACACCTGTAACCTAAAATACTCTTTCCAACAGAGTTCATCGTTATTCATAACGGAATCATTACCAACTACAAAGACCTGAGGAAGTTCCTGGTGAGTTAAGATTTTTAAAAACTAAAACACTCACCTTATATCCTTTTAGAGATGAGTGCAAAAGTTTGCACCTCTTAGCGTTCTTAGTTTTTGCAGTTTACTACAGAATTAATTTAACATGCGCCCTAAATATTATAGTCAGCAACTGGTGTTTCTTAGCAAGTTTAAAAGTTAGCGTCCTTTAGTGTGAGTCTGTCATAACACTATATGTTAACCTTAAATTAGATGTATAAATGTTTAAACAGGCCTAAGCTTTGAGCAGTCAAATGAAATCAGGAAAAATCCAGATTAGTTTTCCAGAACATTTTAGCTAGGGTTAGGGTTTAAGCTTTAAGGTAAAAAAAAAAAAAGGGTTGTTGATAAGGTATAAAATCTGTGTAGAAATAAATGTTTCTATAGCAATTTCAAAATAAGTTTGATTGCTGTAACTATTAAGATATTAGCACACATCGTCCGACCATCAAGTTGTGGTGATTAAGACCACGGTTGAATAAGGGTCGTTGAGGCACAGCTTAGAGCTTAGAATGTTAAAATTAAGGATTTTTTACAAACTTTTGCACTTCTAAGATCAAGTCACATGATCATTTATTACTTTTTTTGGTCACGTGTATCATGGAGTATAGACTTTAAGTCTTTTTATCTTCTTGCCCTGTCAGGAGAGTAAAGGCTATGAGTTTGAGTCCGAGACTGATACTGAGAGCATCGCTAAGCTGGTGAAGTACATGTACGACAACCGCGAGAACGACGAAGTCAGCTTCGCCACGCTCGTCGAACAGGTCACCCTGCAGCTGGTGAGCATTTAACCTTTCACCTTTTTGTCTTCAGAGGTGCGGATGTGTGCGTGTGCATTAATTTAAGTTCATTTTAAACAATATTCTTCTGGTGTATTTGTGTGTGTGTGTGTGTGTGTGTGTGTGTGAGATCAGGAGGGAGCTTTTGCACTGGTGTTCAAGAGCGTACACTTTCCGGGAGAGGCTGTGGGAACAAGGTACCTTCTCAGAAGACCTGCGTCTGTGATTAATTTTAATAAAGTGAACACGTGACACTTTTGGATCATTTTGATGAGATGATGTTGAGAATCAGCCGCAGGATGATGTTTGGATCCGGATTGTGTGTGTTTACAGGAGAGGAAGTCCACTGCTAATGGGTGTGAAGAGCGACCACAAGCTCTCGACAGATCACATCCCCATCCTCTACCGCTCAGGTGAGCGTCCCGTCCATGAGTTATACTGTAATGTTGTAAAGAAGTAGTTATCTTGGTTTCAGTGACTCGATTATATCTTAAATTCGTGATTCTGATTGGTAGGAAAGTTGTTTTATTTTCTATCTGAGCAGCTCTGGCAAAAGTTCAGGCTGTAATACCAATCGCAGATTGTGCTGTGTTGTACTGCGTTTTTTTCTACAAGGTTATCTGTTTCTATGCCAACAATTTGTTCAAGGGGCTGAACATGCTACATAATTAGTGTTTGTAAGTGACCAGTGATTTCTGTTTAACATGTTGCTACAGTACTTAACAAGGAAAAAATGTATAACAGAGCATAGTGATTTCTTTTTTCTTTTAAAATTTATGGTATCTCTATAATGGAGTCTCCAGTGTGTGATCTGTAACAGTTGGGAAGGATGCTGTCATTGCAGCGTTTTTTGCATTTCTCATTAACTTCAAGATCGAGAAAAAAAAGAGCTTAGTAAGCAAGTGACTTGTATGGCACAACATTACATTTAACTATGAAAAGGTATACAGGTAGTCCCCTACTCCTTTCTGGGAGTATGTTTGTAAGTCCGATGTGTTCTTAAGTCCGACAATAAGAGTCTTATACGCCTTTGTCGCTAATACAGTATACAATGTAAAGCATACCAATCCACTTGACTAGATTTCGATCACCTTTCCCCACACTGCCATCATGTGGCCAAAAACTGTAATCATACCAAAGGAAGTGAACCTCACAGTGAAATGTTGTCTCTAAACCTTTAAATGGTAAGGGAAACTCCAAATGTCATCTCTTCTCAGTCCTCCATTGTGAGCTGTTTTCCACTGTATTGGACAGTGAACTCTGTTTTACAATGTACCGGACTTTGGACCTTTTATACTATCACTTACACTACTTGAAAATGTACATAATTATAAATATTGGTATTTAATTCACTGCACTGCAATTTTTTGTACAATACACGTGAGCTGCTTCAGTGACTGAACCGGAAGTAGAACCTCGGTTTGTTTATATGTGCGGAAAGTTGTAACTCAAATGTTCGTAAGTCGGGGACTACCTGTATTTTTGTCACGGTTTAAAATTTCATGATGATAACTTCTTTCTTCAATTAGTTTAAAAAAGTGAACATTTTTAATTTGTATCTTTTTATTTTTTTTTAGCGAAGGACAAGAAGGGCTGTGGTGGCTCTCTACCCAGGACGGACGAGGACACCTGCCTGTTTCCTGTGGACGAGAAGGCAGTCGAGTACTACTTCGCTTCTGATGCCAGGTCTGTCTGTCACCCTCGCCTCAGTCTCCGCTTACGGTTCAGTGTCGTCTAACGCGCTGCACACACTTCCTAAAAAACAGAAGTCTAAAGCCACAGTGCTATTCAGTTTTTAGTTTCTCCGTTGGGAGACAAAATTTTTTGTTAAACTAATTTAAAACATTTATTAACATTTAAATTTAATTGGTAACTATTTTAAATTATTTTCTAATTTTTATTTAAATAAAAGTCAGCTGCTTTTATTCAGTTTGTAAATGTTATATACACACATACACACACAATAAGAGTTCCATGGATCGAGCTTAATTTGATTTTGACATAAAAATATTTACTTCCTAAAACGAATGGCTGAAAAATTGCGTTATATTCAAGAAAAATATTTGGGAGGATCATTGTAGAAACAGATGTTTCAAGTAAATCATGATGTAATGTGTGTGCGTTTTTTGAGTCCTGGCATGTCTTATGTGTGCGTGTGTATGTGTGTATCACAGTCATCCTGTTTTCCTCATTGTTTTTTTGCGAAATGTCTCGATACAAACATACGTGTTTACCCTTTTTCTCTCTCCTTCTGGATCGGTGACAGCGCCGTGATAGAGCACACAAACCAAGTCATCTTCCTGGAAGACGACGACATCGCCGCTGTGTCTGACGGCCGTTTGTCTATCCACCGGATCAAACGGAGGGCAGGAGATCATCCAGCTCGCGCCATCCAGACCCTGCAGATGGAGCTGCAGCAGATCATGAAGGGTGAGACAGAACACAGCAGGCATTAGGACCCAGAGGACTGAACTGCATTCAGGCAGGGTTGATAGACTTATTACTGGTTTCTGCACCAAACCGCAGTTAAATTCTCGATTTTGATTGGTCAGAAGATGTTGATGTATTTTTCTTTTGGTTTATAAGATATAGTGTTAAAATAATTACTGTGCAGTAAGAGAATTAAAGGACTTCTGGATTTGATGTTATCCATTTCCTGTTGGAAATGTTGGCGTCACATCTTTTTTAGGAACACCTGTACACATACGGATTTATGAGGTAATCCGACAGGGCTATCATCTGGCAACAGCACATCCTATAAAATCATGCAGATACAGACCTAAAGACTGGAGAAACCAAGATTGATCTGATGAATTTGGATTTCTGCTGGACTTTGGCACCAACAGACTAAAATCATGGACCCAACCTAAATATTACTAGTCCAGGCTGGTGTAGGTGGTGCACACTTTAGGTAGTTTGAGGCTGTTTGGGGATTAGAAGGAGGTGCTGTGTAGGATTAGTTTCTATACACTTTCTAAAAAATAGTTTGAGCATGTATTAGTTATTGTTTGGGTGTTTGGGGTTTTGGGCTATGCTAAGCTCTTTTGGTGAGGTTTCTCAGTGGTTAAAAAAAGATCCATATAGAGGTATTCATTACAAATGAGTTTTAAAAAATCCTTAGACCTTGTAGAAGCAGACGATGGAAGCAGTTTAGTTTCAAATCTAAGAGCTCAACTGAGGGAATTCAGGAAGTGATTTAAAGAGTGTATGGTACAACCCAAATTATTCTAAACACATCAAAAATGTTTCAGTCTTTTTAAACTCAGAATATTTGTTTACCACCAGAGGGCAGCACTACAACTATCCCCCCCCCACCCTTGTCTTTTTCTTTCCATTATCAGAAATGCTCATGACCTACATTTCTGATGCAACAGACTTGTGTAGCTGCGCTCACACCACTTCTCAGTCTGAACACTTTCCACTCGCCTTCGTCAGTCATTCCCTAATGAGCAGAAAACTAACCTTTATTACGCCTTAGTGTCACGCTGCTGCCTCTAGCAGCTGGTAGAAATCTCACCCTGAAGAATATGAGCTTTTAAATAAGCTCATCCAAATGGCTTCAACACTAGTGCACAACGAATTAGATTGCAGTTGCTCTCATGCACACAAACATGCACATAGACACACTGCCCCATGTTATTGTTCTGTTTGGGAGTTCCTAGGTTCTCGAACAAAGGGAAAAAAGTGACTCGTTAAGGACTGAGATCGTATCCTGGCACAGAGATCAGGTGCGACCGCCAAGCTGTCAGTCCAGTTTATATTGCCTGCAGGGGATATTTTCTTTAGCGCTCTCATACAAGCGCACAAATACGCTTTGGTGTTTCAGTTATGCCTATGTGATGAAGATTTAAAACTGAAGTTGTGCACACACATCCATTGTCAGATCTCAGTGTAGCTGAAGACTTAATTGTCACAACAAAGGTATGCAAGGTTCTGAACTTGGTGTTAAAAGAAGTGAGGCGTAAGTGTAGCATATTTATTTTTATTTCTTTATTATTATAATTTTTTATTATCATTATTCATTAACCTCGGCATAACCATTGTTACATTTCTATGACCTTAAACTAGCCCCTCCTGGCTTCCTCAGGATTTTAAAGTCTGTAAGCGATTGATGTGCTGTCTTAAGTGCTGTTTTATAAGTTATGAAATAATGGCCGTTGATTAATGTGATCATTACCACTATAAATGATGTACTAAACTCCTATTTGATTTTTCTTTTTAGCCACTCTGTATTATTTTTATTTTGACATTTAACAGCAAAAGGGGAATAAATTTCCTTCTTTAGTCCGTATTGTTTATCCCCCAAGATTTTAGGCAACATCTATAATCTCGGTGGTTTAAACCAAATGTAGGCAGCCTAGCACATCTGCTGCGTAACCCACCTCTGAATACACACAACTTTTCCTTATACAGTCAACCCCCGAAATTGGCATGGGGTTACGTTCCTAAAGCATGTGGATTTGCCTATAATTGCCTGTTTTTACAGTTTAAATCCCAAATTTGCTCCCAAAACAATTTAATCTCATTTCAAACTCCTTACCCTTAAAAATAAATCAAAGAATGTAAAGGTAAACCCGTATACTGTACAGTACTGTACTGCTATGTCTCCCTCAGTGCTAGAATGTAAAATACCAATGTTACTGAAATTCATGAAATGCAAGCGTGTTTTCTTACTGTAGTGTACTGTGTAGGGTAAATACGTTAATAATTCACCATCCCACATCGCGTTTTCCTCTACAGTTCTCTCTACAGTACTACTAAATAATTATGGAAATGTAGCTGAATTTACGTTAATATTTGTTATAAAAAATGAGTCAATTATATTGTTCTTAATAGTTTAGCCTTAAAACGGATGAAAAAGTATACAGTATATTGCCACGGTAAAAAAACTGCAGAGGATATTTGCGGTTTCTGCATTTGCTTTCATCAGGTTCTAAGGAAAAATCTACAAAGGTCTGAGGCGGCGAACTCTGAACCATGGGGTTAACTGTACATTTTGTCATAATTTTTAAGACTCGGCTCGCTGGTTGCGCCTCAGTCGCCTTAACGTCTCTTTCTGTTCTGCTCAGGTAATTTCAGCTCCTTCATGCAGAAGGAGATCTTCGAGCAGCCCGAGTCTGTCGTCAACACCATGAGGGGCAGAGTAAACTTCAATGACAACACGGGTGAGACGGTGTGAAGGATGATGCGCGATGAAGTAAGGACTTGATGGATTACCAGGCTGATGATTTTACACCCCTGTGATGTTTGTGTATGTGTGTGTAGTGACATTAGGAGGATTGAAAGATCACATTAAGGAAATCCAGAGATGTCGGAGGCTCATCCTTATTGCGTGCGGTACCAGCTATCATGCAGGAGTTGCAGTGCGTGTATATATATATATACACACATACACACACACACACACGATCTCATCACACAGAATGATGTATTCTCTTCAGTAACAGAGCATGCATACTGGTTGAAGGAAAAAAAAAACTACAAAGTTTCAATCTTTTTGTTTCTCTCTCAGACACGTCAGGTGTTGGAGGAGTTAACCGAGCTGCCCGTCATGGTGGAACTGGCGAGCGACTTCCTGGATCGCAACACACCGGTCTTTAGGGATGATGTCTGCTTCTTCATTAGCCAGTCAGGTGAGGAGCATGTCTAATCCAAGGTCTTCTTATATACAGTAAAAGTTTTGTCAATGTCACTGTTCGTATATAATATATATATATATATATATATATATATATATATTTTTTTTTTTTTTTTTTTACTGTTCTGACTCTGAACCCAAAACCAGGGGAAATGATCCTCTTATAAGCTCAACACTAGTACAAATGTTTACGAAAAAAGGCATTACATTTAAAAGCAAGGTTTTTATCGCAGATTTACAGGACTATGAATGTATGCTGTGTGTTTATAGGGTTTAGTATCTAATCCTCTGCTCTTGTCCTTTACTGTTCAGGCGAGACAGCAGACAGCCTGTTGGCACTGCGGTACTGTAAGGAGCGCGGCGCCCTCACCGTGGGCATCACCAACACCGTGGGCAGCTCCATCTCCCGCGAGACTGACTGCGGCGTCCACATCAACGCCGGGCCCGAAATCGGAGTGGCCAGCACTAAGGTGAGACAAACGCACTTAACACTCATCAACACACTTTTTATACATGGTATACACAGTGATTAATTTTTCAAATAAAAACTATGGGTCTGGGTGCGAGACAGACAGACTTCATCCTATAAGCGGACATTTGCTTTTTTTTTTTTTTTAAAACAATGGATCCTACAATAAATAAATGAGCTAATGTTACAGACATCTGGACTTTAATCAGTGTCAATTACTAATTAATTAAGTGAATGTTTGCATATTAATATACACTATGCATATTAATAGACTGTGCAAACACACACACACACACACACACACACACACAATGGAACATTGACGTACGAATGCCCTACTTTGCAAATCTTTACTTTAAGAATTAAAATATCGCAAGAAATTTGTGAATGAGCAAGAGAACAAACCGAATGTTCTCTGGTGACACGATGGTGCCTGAGGAAGTTAACGAAAGTCGGTCAGAGCGATTTCATTGGCTGATAATTGCGAGATTGACCAACCAAATATAACGTTACATATCATCAGCCTCAACACAACCTTAAATGATAACAGAGCTGGTTACATTGTGTTACTACCAGCTCTACTTTAGTTAATGTGTGAATCTGTCGCAGAGGGTGCACGTAAATGAAAAAAGTGTTTTTTTTGTTTGTTTTTTTTTTTGTTTTTGTTCACAGATTTATGCATGAAATATGCAGGACGCACATGAAAAATTATCACTGGTGTACACTCACTAAGCACACTGATCATGATGTCGCATAAACAGTTTTACAAAATACATGAGTGGAGTTATAAAGGTCCAAAAATAATGTATGTGTTTAATTAAACCAATAAAAAGGCATAATATATGAGGGCTGTTCAAAGTGGGACTCGTGAGGAAATTTCTCTGAAGGAAGAAGGTGTGAAACTGGCATTAGAGTATGGAAATATAGAAACGAATATAGAAACAAAAAAAAAATGCCGCGTTTGACTTTAATATCTCTTGATTGTAATGAACAGTTTATACTCAAGTGAACTTGCTGCTCAGGACACGCTTCAACTGTTGAGAATTTATCAAATGCCCTCATTAACGTTGGATCAAACGTGATCAATCAGTATAAAGCACAATTTATTGAGGACCTCGAGCGATCAAGCAGCTGCAAGAACTTGAACTTGCATGATACAGTGCTTAAAAAGTGTGTCAGAGCAGGTATGAGGCCATGTTTGCTTTGACTAGTGCGCATATGGTGTGTATAACTGAATTAATCAGCTGCTGTGAAATCTGGCTTTCATTATGTAAAGCTGGAGTTAAATACAGTATGCTTAATAAACAAAAGAGAAAAAAACTTTTTAAAGGTTGTGGAACAAAACAAGTTCTCTGTAGATTTCGGTTTCCTTTCTGACTCCTATGTTCTCCTGAGATGAAGTCGCAGTCACGTCCATGTTGTTAAATGTTTGGCTTTTGCTAAAGAATAAAAGACGTTCCTTAATCATATTCAAATTTAATGGAGGGGGGAAATCTAATATGTAATTACCAGTGTTGAGGGATGTTACTTTTTAAAGTTACTAATCACATTACAAAATAACTGTCTTTAAAAAGTAATCAGTTACATTACAGCGTTATTTCTGTTAAAAGTAACTAGTTAGAGTACTTTTCCACTGCAGAAAATAAAAACTCCTTTGTGATTACCCATGCATGTTATTTTAGTCAAGACCTTTATAATTATTTTACCATCATAACTCAGCGAAGTTTAGCCCATAATCTGTTAACTACTAACACCCCTATCTCACCTACGCGGATAGGCCATAGGGTACGGTTCATCATGATTTACCGCGAGTTTTGGGGCTGTGATTAGGTTAACTATAAAGTAACTAAATGACTGTTTAATTAAATGGCGGACCTAACGCGTTAGATTACTTGTTACATCAAAAAAGTAATCCAAGTACTCTAACACGTTAATTTGTAACGCATTACACCCAACTTTGATAATTACAGTGCTGTGAAAAAGTATTTGTCTAATTTTTTGTACATATTTGTCACTTTAAATGATTGAAACTTTTTTAAAATCACGCAAAAAAAACTTGTGTTAATATAACGTCCAGTTTTTTTAAATGATGATTTTATTTATGATTTTTTTTTTTGGAAACCTGGGTAGAATTTCACTTCCGGCACCTGATAACTGTCAGACCTGTCGAATCAAGAAACCACTTAACTAGAGCTTGTCTGACAAAGTAAAGCGCACGAAAAGATCAACAAATCACATGATCTAAAGAATTTCAGGAATAGATGAGGGGGCAAAAATGTAATTAAGGGGCAAATACTTTTTCACAGCACTGTATGTACCAGGCTAATTAACATAAACAAAAAAAACTCTCTCATAAAGTGGTTACAAGAGCAGTAAATCTGTAATAGTCATCTATCATAAAAGTGCCTCCTCTACCTGGACGTCTGAGGATTGTATACGCCGACTCTCTCATCTCGCTTTCCTGGAGAGTATAAGTCTGTTTATCCGTTATCCTTCCACCCAAAGATCTTAGCTTTGAGCTAGTCAGGTTGCCAGATTAAGCCTGTGAAAGCTATTAAAGTGTGCATGAGATGTAGCTTGTAGCTTATTTCCTCTCTGGTTCCTTGCAATTGGTGAGGTCAGTTCAGATCAAGTAAGAAAAATGGACAAACAAAGAAAAGAAGGTTTTGTAGTAGAGAGAGTTCATGTGACTGAGGGAAAAATATAATGTTTATTTCTTAAATACAGTAACCATTTCATAAAATGTTTTTATGATCGCACGTCTGTCTTGGCAGCTTCCTGGAGACTTTGATTAACATTTGAGAGTTCATAATATGCATCGATATAATATATCGATTTACTGAGAAGAAAGACTAAAGCTATTTTAAGTTATAACTCATAGCAGACTCCACTGATGTCAAACTGTTTTTCCTTTTCTTTTCCTGCATGATTGCATTAAAACAATAACCGAGTAGAAAAAAATCGTAAAAGCATAAAATATGTCTGTCTTTGCATGACAGAACAAAGGAAGGCCTCTGAGGACCAAAGATAACGAGATGACGAGTAGGAGGAAGATTGATAGCCAAGACATATGTTAACGTGGGCTAGAAGGATTGTGCAAAACTTTTATCCACTTTCTCTCTCTCTCTCTCTCTCTCTCTCTCTCTTTCTTTCTGTCTTATCTGTAGCATATGTGGTTCCCTAAGACAGGAATCTCAACACGATGTTAAAAAAATGACAAAAAATAATTTGGATCATAATTGAAGTCTACAGGCACGGATGATGCTTTCAATTAAACGTGTGTGTGCAGAATTCTTCCTAAGAGGATTTCTGACATTTCTGACATTGGATAACCTTTATAAATGGAGTCTTTAGTATCAGCTATATGAAAATCTTTAGGAATGTACAATTCATTGTATCTTTGTTACCCGCTCCACTGGTACCAGTAACGTCCACCCCATCGTTCATCGCTTCAATACCCAGTACTTCTCTGTCTGGTTTTCATCAATAGTATGTGTGTGAGAGAGAAAGAAACATTGAATCAGATTTGGCTACAAAATAAAACAAATACAAAACTAGGCTATTTATTAATTTAGTATGAATGTTAGATGCATGTTTGTATGTGAATATGTTTACTTAATCGGTCGCTGTGTGTATTTTTGCAGGCGTACACCAGTCAGTTCGTGGCCCTCATCATGTTCGCCCTGCTCATGTGCTCGGACAGAATATCCATGCAGCCCAGGAGACGGGAGATCATTCAGGGTCTCAGAGTTCTACCAGGTACGCACTTAAAGCTCTCACATACCTTGTTTTTTATTCCTTCGTCTAAAAAAAAAAAAAATGTCTTCCACTGATCTGCTCGGTGTGAACGTCCCCATTTTGATTGAGAAGAACAATTTTTTTTTTCTGTCAGGACCAAACCTTATAAGATTGCACACTAAAGCCAATTTACAAAGTCGTTCAAGTCAAAGTGGGACTTTTGTCATAAATGTGCAGAGTAACAGTTATGAAAGTCCAAACTCTGCTGCACTAATGCACTTATCCCAGCGTTTTACTAGTGCTCGGACTCTGTCAAGGTATTCCACTTTACGTCTGAAGCACTGGCCTCCCAGGAACTCCTTAAACGTCCTAAACATGTGGAAATGGCTTGGATTGAGGTCAGGACCATAAAGGTGGATGTGGCAGTAACTACCAGCCGGGTTTCTGTAATGTGCAAGTTGGCAACAAATTATCTGTCGATTTTATTTATTTTTCCCGGGTGTTTAAATTAAATGAATGTTCACGAGAATGATCACAGTGGGCTCCGAGCCACCTCGACCAGAATTTGTCACTGTGCCTGAGGTTTTCTGTAAATGTTAATCGGTTTTTATTCATGAGAAATTTCATCACGACTCTCAGTTTGACTTGATTGTAGTTTGTTTTTATTTATGTAGCACTTAAGAAATTAAAGATAGACGATGTTAACAGAAATCCAGCTATCTAAACAAACTGCTTAAGACAATGCAACTTAAGTAATAAGAGGAATAAAGTCAGGAAAAAAGAGTCAGTCAGCAGTAGGTGTGTTCAAAGAATCATTGTGTTGTCTTTATATCTCCATGGTTTTGTATTCGCTGTCCCAGTGCTTTTCATGACAATTGGTCATCTTTAACCCTATGTGCAGCGACAGCTTTATTTGCACACAGCTTGTAGAAACCCTCTCAGAGTCATCTCTGCATGGCAGACCCTGAGGACACGAGTCTTGACTACCGCATATGACGCACCGCCATTTGTCCTGCATGTGGGATCGGTTAGGTTTAACCTCACATTCCTGCTGACATCCTGTAAGGTGTAATGTTAGATTAAAAACCTGACTCCTTGATAAAACGGATCGGCCCATTAGTTCTGTTAAACTGATCCCCAAGCGCCACGTTATTGCTGTCATTAAAGGATTAAAGATTTATAGTATAGGTCTGTGTTTGTGTGTGCGTGCATGCACTTTATATTTATGTTTATCCCTTTATGAGAGTTAAACTTCCCCAAGGTTTCTGCATTCCAAAACCATGTAATGATCAAGTCAACATTTGGCTTTTATTTGAGAAAAATGTCTTTAAAAAAAAAAAGCTTTTCTTTCGGTTATGAGAGCCGGGGTGATATCAGGACACTGTGACCTCATGCTGCTGATAGGTCGTTATCTGTCCTCGAGGAACTGTGTGTCTGTGTGTGTGTAGCATTGACCATCATTGCTGGAATCCTCTACTGGACCTCAAGTAACTGATGGAAAGACTTCAGTGCCCCCCATCTCTTTCCCTCCTTTTTTTTGTGTGTCTTATATTGTAGCTTCCTCTTACTGTCTGTCTCTCTGTTCTCACTTTGTCTTTTTTGGTCTTTCTCTTTCTTTCTGTCTCTCTCTCTCTTTCTCTTTTTCTTTGTATATTTTATTGTAGCTTCCTCTTTATTTCTTTATCTTACTGTCCCTGTCTTTTCTCTCTCACTTTCTTTTTTTGTCGCACATTCTCTCTCTCTCTCTGTTTTTCCTTATCTGTCTCATATTGTAGCTTCTTTATATCCTTCTCTTTTGCTGTCTCTTTTACTGTCTCTGTCTCTTCTTTTGCTGTGTCTTTCTCTCTCACATTTTCTTTCTCTGTTTATTTCTTTCTCTGTCTCTTATTGTAGCTTTATATCTTCTTCTTGCTGTCTCTCTTACTGTCGCTTCTCTCACTTTGTCTTTTTTTGTCTCATATTCTCTCTCTCTCTCTGTCTCTCAGTTTCAGGAATGTGTTGGCAGCGTTGTGCTCCTCCTACACTGTAGCTCACTCTTCTCATTAGACTCAAAACTGCTGATGTTGTCAATAACAGCTGTCAGTGTTTGTGCGTGTTTGTGTTTTGGCTTTTTATGACTTTTAATATAATTTGTGTGTGTTTACTTTGGTACAGCTGCTGTACTTCAGTCCGGTTCTCGACTATCAAAAGGACAAATGCCCAGAGTTTCATCTGAGACAAGTGTTGGAGTTTAAATGTGGCTTTGTGGCTCAGTAGGCACAGTTACTTTACGCATTAGCATTAGATGGAACGGATGGGAACAAAGCGAGGCGGATCTTTTTTTTTTTCTTTTCTTTTTTCCAGAGTTATTGTCATTGGCAACTTGCAGCACTCATAATTTCTAATGGGAAAATCCATGAGAAGATCATGGGAACTTTTTCGATGGTGGTTCTCAATGCCATTATGTGAGGTTTTGTGTTTCAGCCACCGAGCAGGAAAATATAACAGGCCCTCACACACAGTGTTTTCAGGCACAGAGTGTCAAGTGCCAGAGTGACAGTTATGTAGTCACACTTGCTGGCTGTATTGGTTGCCACGGTAACGGCACAGCTGTAAACACACGGTATTTCGGGAGAGTTTTGTAATTGTCTTTGCGGTATACGAGCAAGTCACATGTGTTCAAACAACGGCATGAGACACGTCATCGTTTCTCCAGCTACTCTCTTCACCTAACCTGATGTTGTCCTCATGTGTTTATGTTAACCGAATGACAGAAACAAACCACAAGGAAATCTGAAGCACTTGATTGGTCAGACTGAGTCACATGTCCAAATGTTATTTGGATTTGGGAGTCACATGCAAGTGTGGTTTGAATCATGGTTCTGGTGAGAAGATACACCAAAAATTATATTTATATATATATATATATATATATATATATATTCCAGTGTATGACCAGAATATAAATCTTTTTTTTTTCTTTTTTTAGTTATTTTGTTTTATTCTCTCCTTTATCTCTTTCTAAAAATATAACTTTATAGAAATTTCTAACAAAGTCATTATTATATTTGAAGAGTGGGTGAGTGGCAGATAAAAACCAACATAAAATAAATATATATGTAAAGCGTTAATTATTTTGAATTAAGACATTCTTTAGCTTCTGTGTTTTTCTTTCCTTTTTAAAAAAGAAAATCTTAATATTAAAATAATTTAAAAATTATTTTAAATATAAAATAAAAAAATACTTTATATTAAAATGTCTTTAAAAATTGTTTTTGTTTATATGCAACATTCTTTTCCTTTTCTTCTCTCTGTTTCTCATATGAGTAGTTTATAGACTGCAAAACTTAAACATTTTATATATATATATATAAATAGCAGTATAAAATACATATGTATAAAGATATTACTTTTTTTTTGATGGAGGTGATTTGTGGCAAGTTGACAAAAAGTATAAAATGTATATGAGCTTTATTTGTTTTTAACTATTAAAGCTGATTTACCGACTTTATATTTTGCTAATAAATTCTTTATTGTCTTTTGGCAAAACGAAAATAATAAATATTACCTTTTTATTTAATTCTAACGTAGATATTATTTTGGGGGGCGGTATGAATGTATATATAAAAACATTTTTCCCCAAAAAAACCCCAAACAAATATAAAAAAATGCTAAGTTGAAATCGCTCATTTATTTATATATTTTTTTTCTCCTCTCCTTCTCTGTGTAGATCTGATAAAGGAGGTGCTGAGCCTGGACGAGGAGATCCAGAAGCTGGCCACCGAGCTTTATCAGCAGAAGAGTGTGCTCATCATGGGTCGAGGCTACCACTACGCCACGTGCCTGGAGGGGGCACTGGTGAGACTGACTGCGCCTTTAACTCATGTCTCTCTTTTTCATTTACTATATCCTCAGCATATTCTTCTCTTCTTCATTCTTGTTTAGTATCATTGCCCAAATAGACAGCTTGTCCTTCTCACACTAACCCGGACAGAAAACTATGATATGCAGCATGTGATTAATTTCAGTTGTGACGCTACACTTACAGAGAGAAGCTCAGTCTTTTAATACTTAATGAGTAGTTTATTCATGCATTTATAAGCAATTTCCCATTAATCAATTTAATAAGGTTCTTTATTCTTTATTCATTTTAGTAACGATCATATCATTTATAGATTTTTCTTAATGAATGCACGCAGCAGTGTGTGTTTGGTTCCAGCACAGAGAAAGAGGCTGCAGCGAAGTAGAGCGCTCATTAGGCAAGTCATCCCACAAAAATGTGACGTCCGGCCCAAAAACAACTCGTGACTCCCCTCTCGTGTGACATCCCTGTCCTTTAAAAGTTGCACAACACACCACTTTAGACCGGTTAAGCTTTCTGTGTTTGGGTTCGAAAGGTGAGCTGATAATTAGGATAAGGCTCATGGGAACAGTGTTGAAATTAGAATGTAAGATGTGTTAAGTTGTATAATTTAGTCAAGAAAATCTGCGTACTGAATCTGAGTGACACTTCCTCACTTCATCATCACGTTTATTATTACAGCACGCACTTACATTTAGAATTTTAGCTCAACCTTGATTTGAGTGTATAACGGCACTTAACATACTGACATGTCACATGGTTAACCCCTGGTGTATGAATGTGTGTGTATGTTGTTTTAGAAAATTAAAGAGATCACCTACATGCACTCGGAGGGCATCCTGGCAGGAGAGCTGAAGCACGGGCCTCTGGCTTTGGTGGACAAGCTCATGCCTGTTATAATGATCATCATGAGGGACCACACGTACGTCAAGTGCCAGAATGCTCTGCAACAAGTGGTGGCACGACAGGTATTCTACACCTTAGTGTCACTCTAACCTCAATCTCAGTACACACTCTCTTAGTATTAGTCGTGTTGTGTACAGATATCCAGGGATGCCAACCAGCACGATTTAATTTGTATTACTAGGACGTTCGAGTCAAACCGGGACTTTTGATTAAGCACAACCCAGTTATAAGAGTATAAGGTTATCTCAGTACACCAGAGCCATGATCAGGCTGTCTAGCTTCACGTCATTGTCACTGTTTGCCGTCCCGGAACTCCTTTAATGTTGCTTTAAGGGGGGATAAACGGCCTGGTTTAATCACCCAAAGTGTTCTGTTTCTGCACGACAATGTTCGACCTAACAGGAGCTCAGGTGGGAGTTATTACCACTTCCCCTGCACAGTCCTGACCTCGCTCCAAGTCATTTTCACATGTTTGGGCCATAAAATGAGTTCCTGGGAGGCCAGTATTTTAATTTGTTTTTATAACCCAATAATTTTTACCCAGTTGAATAAGCCATACAATACATTTTTATCTTAGGAGTTTGTTTGCAGTTCCACCACTTTTAACTGATAATCTTTGCTGGTCAGTTTTTGTGCGGGAGTGTAAATTGTCATATCGTGCCTTCAGGGTCGTCCCATAGTGATCTGCGACAAGGACGACTACGAGACCATAAAGAACTCGAGCCGTACTATTAAAGTGCCGCACTGCGTGGACTGTCTGCAGGGGATCCTCAGCGTCATCCCGCTCCAGCTGCTGTCCTTCCACCTGGCCGTGCTCAGAGGATACGATGTAAGAATAACATTTTTTCATGTTGTATTGAAGTTAAAGTAAATGTTGTATTTTTATTTTTTATTTTTTACATATTTTAATATATATATATATATATATATATATATATATATATATATATATATATATATAAAATCTGTCTTAACTGATGTAAGGTTCATTGACTGTTTAAAATGATCCCATGATGTCTTAGTTATCCCCCAGGATTCATCCACAGTACTGTCCCACATGTTTTACTGCAGACGGCTATGCCAAATGCTAAATTCAACCAAATTTATTTATTTATTTATTATATATTCACATTTGTTTTCTCGATGCAGGTGGACTGTCCAAGGAACTTGGCGAAGTCAGTCACAGTGGAGTAACGCCTCCCTTGTTTCAACACCTTCAGAATGTGACCTTAAAAAAAAAATTTAAAAAAACACCCACACAAACCCACATCCACACACATACACATACACAAATACTGGAATTTAAAAAGAAAGCTTTTCTACATCATGTCAGTCTCAACCCTGTTTGTCCGATCCTCGACATGAGGAGTAGCAGCTGTCGATTGTATCGTCCTTTTCGTTGGTGGTTGCAGGGTGCAGAGCGTCTGTCTTTAACACACTTCCTCCTCTTTAAAGCGTGGCTTTAATAATAATTATGCTTTGATTTACTTTTTTTTTTTTTACAGTAACAGCAAGTAATCTGACACAGACACCAAAAAACTAAACCTTATATTATTGTTTTAGTCATGCTAGCTTATTTATAGAGATCGTCCCTTTCTTTTTTGCAGCTTGACGTTAATCTTGTCCAGTTTGGAGTTTTGAGTTTGTTTCAGCATTGGTTCTACATCCAGACACTCTGATTTAATACCTCGACCTACTCAAAGTGGAGAAATCAGAACTTATTTACGCGCTCCTCATGCCATTCAGTGCCCTGTCTGGCACACGTTCCCAACTTGTTACTGAAATCTTTGGTTTTTCTGTATTTACTTGAATTGAAATTTTGCCGCAGATATATCGTACCGTTACTGTCTTTACCTGTTACTTGGTGTGTGCGCGCGCATTATCTTATTCATTTCATGATCATAGTTGTTTAACTTATTTTAAACTCCTCAGACCTACACCTGTTCGTACCACAGCGCCGTCTGAATCTGAAGCTGTGGATCAATTTTCTGTTCATTTTCTTTTCACTCGGATGTCGCTCTGCACAATCTAAAGACGAATGATGAACAGTTTGAATGTTTACGTCTCCACAGTCAGCACTTTTTTAACAGTCAGGTTTCTTTTTTTTCTTTTTTTTTTCCCCCTTCCACCAAAATGGGGAAGAAATAGTTCAGGACACGTACATTTTTATCTCATTTAACATATGTGCAGTTGAGGGTTAAGGGGCCTTGTTTAAGGGCCCAGGTGCTGGTGGCTTAAACCTGCGATTTTCCGATCTAGTCTAACACCCTAACCACTCAGCCACCTTTACCCCATTTTTGCACTTCATAAATTAGTTTTACAAAATCAGGGCTGATGTGCTATATTATGAGCCTGGCTTCATAATAATGATTTAGGAGTAGATTTTTCTTTTTATTTGTTTGCTTTTTTTTTGTTTGTTTTTACTTTAAAGAATATGATTTAGGTTTACAATGTATGACTGCCAATAGAAGTACAAAATCACAGAAAACATGAAGTAAAATGTCCTCTCTTTTTTTTGTGTTAAATGTGTTAATCTGTACCTTTCCACCTTCCTCGTCTTTGAATGTTACCATGATGGGACCATATGCTTTATACATGTGCTTTAGTTCTTCGGTTCTTCTTCTCATGTTCTTTATTAATGCTTATTACAATTTTTTTTTATTATATTCTTTATTACTGTAATGCCTATATACCTAAGTGTAAAAAAATCTCATTTTATTTTTATCATTTATCATCATCATTATTATTTTATTATTGATAATTATTTTTGTTTGAGTGATTTGTTAAGAAGAATCAGACAGGTTTAACGCTGAGGTACCTGCATGTAACCTGCAGGTTTATCAGATTTTAAGTGCTTCTCGGGCTCTTTGTGGGAGTTTCTCAGATCTAGCGCTGAGTTGAACACACTGCACGCTCTCATTACGCCAGAATCTACATGACTACCAAACATTTTCTATTTATTGTTAGTCGTTTAAATTCCCTTCTTTTAGAGCCAGCTCGTTTATTCGGGCAGGCAGACTGATGCGCGAAACCATACATTTATGGGATTAGAACCTAATAGGGAAACAATCCTTGTTAAATGCTGCTAAGTCTCCTGTAACAGAGTTTTAGAGCCTTACTTTCCTGATTGAAATGACACCGCTATATCAAGCCGTGGTGTTTTGAATGTGGTTATGGGATTTTATTTACAATCCGAGTAGTTGCAATAAAATGTTCTATAATCCTTTGATTGTTTTCTTGTCTGTTTTTTAAAACAATAATTTCCAGTTAGACGGGATTCCCCCCCCCCACCCCCCAAAAGCAAAATTTGTGATTTGTTTTATTTTTGTTTCAGTGGGCAAACCCAGCTTTATCAAATGTATTATTATAAGAGTGCTGTAACAAAAGTAATGCAGAATTGTGCATAACTTTTTTTTAATTAAGGAACACGGGTTGTTCAAATGATAATATATGAGTTAATTAAATTTTTTTTTATAAATAAATATTTACTATAAGTTCATAATAGATATTAGCTTTCTACTGGTCACTTGACTAGAAAGTATTATTCAGGTGGCCCAATCTTCAAATTATAGTCATAAATAAATAAATCTGTACTGAAATTTTTGTTTGGTAAAACGTTTTCCTTTTCAGAATAGAAAGTTGACGCCACTATCCATGCAACCTCTAAATGGCACCTATTAGTCAGAATTCACTTTTCAGTCATCAGTTACTTTTTGACTTCCTTTGAATTCTTTTTCCATTTTCAATTTTTCCCCTAATGTGACCTCATATAAGGAAATATATTTTAGGTAATATATATTTTTTATAAAAACCAGCATTGTTACTGGTGGAAAATACAAACCAATTAAGAGTTTGCATCCTTTGCTTAGTATATTAGTTACTCAGCTACTGTAGATCACGTCTAATTTTACCTTAACACTTTGGTGCATTAACCAATCTGTACTTTCAAAATGTCATTTCTGTTTATGGAACATGCTTACGTTCCATAAAGAAAAATACTTAAGTACTATAACAGAGTATTAGTTTGTTGTCTCATGCCACATTTATATCACACATTCAATCACAAAAAAAATAAAATAAATAGAATGTAACAAATTTAGGACTGTTTATTCGGCCTGGTGTGAAACTGATGTAAGTTACAATAGACTTCAAAATGCGAATAAAACTGCATTACTAGAACTCGAATATCACTCCTGCACATCCGATGCTGACTGTCAAGATGATGCATGTGGGAGGGAAGTGAAAAGTGGCAAGTGGCAGCACTTCTTCTTCTTCTTTTTTTTGTTAGTATGTTTTTCTCCTTGCATATTCTGGATAAAACCTGAATTTTATGAACTGGGGAGAAGGTGGTGCTTTCTTGAGTTCCAGGAAAAAGACTGGTTTCAATTATCAGCTTTCTGGGGCAGTTTGTCTCTCGTTGTTTTGCTATACAAGAGGATCAGTAGTTTCGAGTAACTAGGAGATCTTTTCAACATCTTACTCTTTCTGGGAAAAGCTTGGAAGCTCACCGAGAATTTAGTGACCTGTTAACTTGATGCTCAGCAGGTCATTGTAGACATGGTGACAGGAAGAATCGGCACTTGTTTTCTAACCTTTTTTTTTTTCTTTTATCACTGTTGTTTTTAGCAGTAGCATAAGGTAGTGTTGCGTGCTGGATTCCTAAACGCTTGGACAACTTTGGCGCTATGCTTTTACACATAATTCCTCAGTCAAATGCTTTTCAAAGCTGATAAACATCTGTATTAGTTCTTCTGAAAACTAAATTACCCACTATTTCTTTTTAAGCTAGTCAATGTTTCATTCTTGAGAAAAGCACTTATCGGTCATCTTCGGTCGGGCGTTTAGACAGCAGTGCAAACACTGAGAGATTTACTGCCCTGTTGTGTAGAAACCGGACTCCAGCTGCCAAACAGTAATCAACATTTCAGTTAACTCGTGTTGTTGAGACTGCTGACAACTGTTTTCTGCTGAATTCTTTTCCTCAGCATTGCTCACTCTGTAATAATGGTGTCATTTGTTTAGTTATTTCAAGATCAGAACATTTTTGTCCTTATTCCCAAATACGGTCCATAATATTCCAAAGGCTAGACAGTGTTGCGATCACAGTACTAACATTGTACTTATATTTATTTATGTAATATACTACATACGGTATACGACTAATGTCAATTCCAGATGTTTTTATAATCTCTTATAATCACCTCCACTCTTCTTTCCACTGGGAGTGGAGTTGTGGGGATTTGTGCCCATTACACAACAAGGGTATTAGCGAGCTGGGGCCCTGATGTCAGAGGAAAAGGTGTTCAGTGGGGGGGACACTCAAGTTCTTCTAGTCCCACAGGTCTTGGTGAAGCTTGCTGTGTGCACATTTGCACTGTGATGCTGGAGCAGGTCTGGGCCTCTTCTAGTTCCAATGCAAAGAAAATGCAACGCTACAGCATCCAGACAGAGTTCTTTTCTTTTTTTCCCATTCTTTAGCTGTTTTTTAATTTTTTATAAGTAACCGATTGTCCCTTCCTTCCCACACAATCCGGAAAAACAAGTCCCATAATTCATTGGACCGCCTTTTGCTTCAATTCTGACCGTAAAATCGTTTTAATAAGCTTCGGCAATGTCAAAACATATATTTCCGTCCAAAGTTTCATTCATCTCTCTCCATAATCTTGCGTATTAATGATGGTAGATTCGGCCGGTTGCGTAAAGCCTTCTCCAGCACATTCTAAAGGTTCATAATAGGGTTAAAGTCTGGATTCTGTGGCGGCCAATCCATGTGTGAAAATGAGGTCTCATGCTCCCTGAACCACTATTTGGCAATCTGAGCTGGATGAATCCTGGCATTGTTATTGTCTGTGCCATCAGGGACAAGTAAAAAAAAAATCCATTGATGAAAAAACCTGGTCATTCAGTGCATTCAGGTCATCAGCTGACCTCATTGTATTTTCCGGAGCCTAGACCTACAGTAAGCAACTGAAGCAACCCCTGATATATAACACAGACTTGTACAGTGGACGCTATGCATAATGGATGCATCGCCTTACCCGCCTCACTTTTTATCACCCTGGAAAAGGGTAAGTTTGGACTCATCAGACTACATGACCTTTTTTCCAATGCTCCATAGTCCATTTTTTATGTTCTTCAGCAAATTGTTGACTTTTTTTTTTTTAAGATTAATCTCACCTATTAGGTTTTAATAATTTTTTTAACCTAATTTTTGCAGTTTCAGCAATCTCCTTAGTAGTTTTCTTTTCTTGGTGCATGACGATAATTTAACTTTTCTGAACCAGAGTAATATCTTTTCCTCGACCACAGGATGTGTCTTCTACTGCATCAGTTAAGGTTAAATAACTTGTTTCCAACTGAACCTGCAGTATTCATCCGATGAATGGCTCTTAACCATTTGCTTATTTACATGGTTCTTTTTTTATTTTTTAGATTATTTCGTTTTCTTGCTTTTCTTATTGACAGCTTTATTTCTTACCAAGATTTTCTTTGTTCCGTTTTTTTTTAAGCTTGTTTACTTATTTTTCTTTGTTATTAACAACAGATTTTCTTTTTCTTACTGCCAAATGACTTAGTGTTCATAGTGTCCACCCTACACACACAGTGTAATAGTGTGGGGAACAGCTGAGTTGTTCATCTTGAGGTTAATGGGTTCAAAGATCGTTGTTGTTCGACTCAAACTCAAAGTTTTGTGGGTTTTTTTTATTTTTCCAGCCTGGGTTTATGCAGAAAAGTTGGCTGATGTGACAAATCGACGACAGACCCGTTTTTATTGTCCAGTCAGCTGAAATTGGGATCAACAAAGAAGAGGTTTGAAGGAAAAAGCCCAGACAACCACACGGCTGCTGTAACTGTCAGGACAAAAGATGTTTTTGTTTTTTTTTTGTAAAACATTGTGCAAATAAAGACATCATCAACTGCGACAAAACAAATGAATGTTCAGGGAGACGACACTACTGACACGAGCAACATGCACAGATGGCTGAAGACATTTAAGTTTTTCTGTGATTTTTGTTTGTTTTATAATATCTAAGAAAATGTAACCACAATACTAAAAAAAATGATAATTCCCTTTTACCATAGACATTTTAAAACCATAATCGCAGAAAATGCCTTTGCAAAAAAATTGCCAGTGTTATGATCTGGGGTTGCCTGTGTTGGTCAGTCTAGGCTCAGCAACATCATGTGACGACAAAATGAGGTCGACAGCACGGTAGCATAGTCGCCTTTTACCTCCAGGGTCTGGGTTCAATTCCCACCTCGGGTAAGTGTATGAATGTGTTTAGAGTTTGCACGTTTCTTCGCGTGCTTGACAAAAATCTGGCTCTCCGGTTCCCTCCCACAGTCGAAAGACATGCAGATTAGAGTAATTGGCGTTCCCAAATTGTCCGTAGTGTGTGCCCTGTGCTGCATTGGCACCCTGTCCAGGGAAGCCTCCTGGAATAGGCGGCCCACGTCTCTGTGTACATGATGTAGACGGTAGAGACGATGAATGAGGTCAGATGACAACCTGAATGTACTGAGTGACCAGGATTTTCCATCAGTGGATTTTTTTCTTCTCTGATGTCATGGATATATTCAAAGATAACAATGCCAAGATCCATCAGGCACAAATTGTGAAAAAGTGGTTCATAAGCGTGAGACATCATGTTCAGAGTCCAGACGTTTTGAGGATCTTTGGGATGTGCTGGAGAAGACTTTTTACGCGGTATTCCGACTCTCAGTATTATAAAGAACCTTTAGCGCTGTTAACTGGGTCTGTTACTCTTAAGTAAGGTCATGTAGCGTTTCCTTGGCAAGCCTCGTCTTTAATAGGAATCTTGAGGGCATGCCAGTGCGTCACACACATGGGAATTTTGCTCCACACAGACGTACAGGGAGAGGGGTTCAAATAGTTTCACACCAGTTTACCCAGTAACATGCCTGTGGAGGCGCTGGAAAACCTTCACGCTTCAGTAAGTAGTGTTTAAATTACGTAATGGCCATGTCATTGTCCTTACAGCTGTTATTACTGCGAGTTTTATACACACACACACACACACACACACACACATGTATCAGGACCTCAACTGTCATCTTTAACACTTTTTCATTTTTAACAACAGCTGCTCTAATTGTTTCTGAGCGATCTCCTCCCAGCTCCATGTGGCTTACATTCACGTCTCAGTATCTCTGCAAAACCTCCACTACATTCTTTATTCCTTTCATCACTTCCCTTTTTCCCTTTTTACTTCCTTTTGTTTTAGTTATTTATTGCCAAAATTAGATCTCAGACAGATTATTAAAATGTCTTTTTTTCTTTCTTAATACATTTTTTCTTTGTCTCTTTCTTTCTTTCCTTTTCTTTCTTTTAGTTGTATTTTTCTTTCTTGCTTGCTACATTTTTTTTGTTTTTCTGCCTTTATCTTCCTTCTCTTTCTTCCTTTCTTAGCTATATTTTTCTTTTTTGTCCTTCTGTCTTTACTTTTCTTTCTGTATTTCTTTCTATATTTTCTTTCCTGCTTTCTTTCTTTCCTAGTTACATTTTTCTTTCTTTATTTCTTTTTCAGTTTTTCTTTTTCTTCTTTCTTTCTTAGTTATATTTTTCTGCTACTTTTTTGTCTATCTGTCTTATTTCTTCCTTTTCTTTCTTTCTTTTTTCCTTTTCTTTCTTTCTTTCTTTCTTTCTTTCTGTCCTAGCTATATTTTACTTTTTTATCTTTCTGTCTTACCTTTTCTTTCTTTATTTCCTCCTTAGCTATATCTTCTTTTTCTTTCTTTCTTTATTAGCTATTCTTCCTAAGATAAATCTTTCTTTCTTTCTTTTTTATTTTTTAGAAACTTTTTCTTCTCTTTCAGGATTGGTTCTTTATTTATTTGTTTTTTAAACTTAGAAGTATTTTTTCCCCTTTTATTTACAGTACTGTATGTTCCTTTCTAACCTGGTGTCCCACAGAATAACATCATTCCACAGACACACATTTGCACTTCAGTGTAAGTTGGTCTGTTATCTGTGGGCTGCGCGCGGCTCCACCGCGAGCTCATTTAGTCCCCTTTCTGTCTCTGACACATGAAGAGCTGAGTCGAGACTGTTAGAGAAGGAAAGCAGGCAGGATTTATAAACACAGGTCTGGAGGGTCTCATGCACTTGCAGTTACCGGAATAAGGTGGACTCAGTAAACGCTTGTGTCAACAGTTACATGGAAGTTTGGTGGAGCGAGTTGTGAAAGAACTGGACTGAGTTTCACTATAACGTCAAATCAACATTGGTTAAGTGAGATTAAAAACGGAACACACCCTCTTTCTGTTATCAGGTTAGCGTTTTGGAAGCTCTGGTCTTGGACACTTAAAGGTTTTTAGCATATTTTTGGTGGACATGTTTGTATGCTTGTATGCTGTTTTGCTCCATGGACATTTTTCTTGAGCAACATCTAGAGATATCCTGAGATGTAGGGGAAGAACAGATGATGATGTGAGGATGGTGTTGGAGTGTGTTGGTGTTTGGTTGGTCTGATAAACGAGTCTCTGCATTTTTAATCGGGTGTTATTAAGAAAACGTGCCAGAAATGGCTACAGTCACCCTCATGATGGAACGCGAGGTGTGCGTCAGGATGCAATAAAAATAGTGCTGGTGTGATTTACTGGTGTGTGTGTGTGTGTGTGGGTGTGAGAGAGAGAGAGAGCTAGTGAGTCCTCATTAAGAATGAAAAAAAAAAAAAACCTGGTCAGGGTCACAGGGTTTAAATTATGCGACGAGTGTGTTTATATAGTTAGAGAATTGAAGAAGCTGAAGGAAGTGAATGGAAAAGGAACAAACGAAAATAATAACGAACGAGTGGGAAAAGAAAAAAGCGTTCCTGCTCAGTCACTTAGTTTAGACCAAGCTTGAGAGATTCTTTCTAAATCTGTTTCTCTTTTAGCTATAATTTCTTTCTAAACTACATTATATACAGTAGGTTTTTTTTGTTTACTTCTTGCTTAGCTAGACTGTCTTTTTTTTTTTTTTTTTCTTTCTTACCTTATTTTCGCTCTAGACTGTTTACGTTGATGTGTTTCTTTCTTAGCTACTATTTCTTTCTTTCACTTAGTTTTCTTTCTTTGCTTTCTTTGTTAGATTAACAGGGAAACTTGTTAGTTGTGGGATTAGAACCTGGAACCTTTTGAACGATGGTCCAATGCCCACTGACCTATCCCAGACCCCCAGAGATGCATTTGTCTGTTGGAACCATACAACATACCCTACTTTATCTGTATCTAAGTTAGACTGTCTACCCGTTTTTCTTAGCTAAATTGTGTCTTTCTTTCCTAGATGCTATTTTCTGCTTTCTTTCTTTCTGTCTTTCTTTTTTTCCATCTCTTTCTTAGCTAGATTATGTATGTTTCTTTCTTTCTTTGCTACTATTCCTTTCGTTTTTATCTTTCTTAGCTATTTTTTCTTTCTTTCTTCATTGATTTTTCATTTCTTTCTTCCATCCATTCATAGTTAGACTATGTCTGTCTGCCTAATTTAAATTAGTCACCTAATTTAAACCCTGTGACCCTGACCAGCTTTTGTCACCTTAATGAGAACTTGCCCTCACACACACCAGTAAAAACCTTTTATTGCATCCTGACGCACAACGTTTTTGTAACCGTTTCTGTCACCATTTCCTAAAAACACTTGCAAATTGCACGAGCTAGTTTTATCTGTTCTTTTCATTCCAGAGATTTATGTATTTATATTTGGCTCCATCCCAAACCCCAAAAACACCCATATTAGACAAACTTGAGACTAAGAGCTCACACCCCAGAAGAGCAGGTTTTTCATCCCCCTAAATCTCAGGATATCTCTACAGTAGATACAGTAGGTAGAGAAGCACGACGTAGCTGAGGTCGAGGAACTGTCAGAGCAACACATAACGAGAACGTGGTGTATTCGGATGTAAAGTCGAACACGAGGGCACTAAACATCTCCGGATACAGAATCCAGATTCAAGTCCTGTGTATTAAGGTTAGTTATTCTTGCAGCACGGTGCTCCTCTTCAGCATGTGTTACTAGTTAGCAGTGTTGATCGTATGAGCTACGATGTTAAATCTAACCAGTGCAGTCACGAAGTGGGTAGGAGATGGCTCGATTGTTGCGCAATCTGACTCGTATAAGGGAGTGGACTGACACCAGCTGCGGAAAAGGTCTCCAGAAGTTTATTAAATTCTTCCTGAAAAAAGAGAGAGATAGAGAGAGCAGGATCCTGAGGCCTGTCGGCTGCCGCTGCAGTGCTGGAGCTCCGGTCACGCTTTTCTGCCTGGCTGTGCACGCGCGAACCAGAGCTCAAATCCCGAAGGTAACGTTTTTTTTAGGGTGGTGCATTAGACACTGTGTAGAGATATCATTGAAAGACAAAAAACAACCAGTTGGTCAAATGCATTTATAAAAAGAAAAACACACAAACACACACACAAGCACATGTATTCAATATATATATATATACTGTATACACACACACACACACACCTACACACATGTACCAGCTCATTTTCAGTATTCGTGTCCCTGCAAAGTACTTCACATCTGCTTTAAAAAAAAAAAACGATCTCATTCTTTTCCACTCACTGATATGAGGTTTTCGATTTCCATCCCCTCTTAATTCAATCGCAGCACTCGAGGAATACACATGCAAAACAAATCAAGCTCCTATTTATCACTGATACAGAACAAATGTGTCAAAAAAAAAGGGAAAAAAAAACTAAACCACTTCAATCCTCATTTTTTGTGTGTGTGTGTTTGTTTTGTCTTCTGTATTAGGACCATTACACACAGTCCTGTATTAGACCCGCACCCTAGACCGCCCATAACACGTTCTGTAATAATTTAGAAGCCGAATTTGCTGAAAGTCAAACCTGAAAATGAACCACGCAGAAGCACGGATCATACCGCAACGACACGAAGTATATACAACAGGTACAGAGCGAAAACAAACATCCTTCAAACACACTTTTGGCACGCTGATCGCTTTCTGGGCAAGAAACAAGGATTTCCATCACCACCTTCTTGTGGATAAATCTATCTAGGTCAGGTTTCTGAAGGAAGATGTTTAGTATTAAGGGTAGTTAGAAAGCTTATTGTACTCTACCCAAGAATGAAATCAGGATTTAATGTGGTGCAAAGATAACAAATGAAGAAAAACCATGTACAAGGGGCGTTTAGGTCAAAACAGGACTTTTGAATGACAGAACACATTATGTAAAATGTAATTATTGAGTAAAAGACTCACTTTATATCTCCTGCTAGACTAATGCACTTATCCCAGAGTTTCACTACCGCTTGGATCCCATTAAGGTAAAACGTTTACTTAAACTACACTGAAAAATAATGATCAGTCTGCCTGCTTCATGTCTGAAACACTGGCCTCCCAGGAACTCCTTTAAGCGAGTGGAGCGAGGTCAGGACTGTACGGGGGATGTAGCTATAACTCCCAGCCGAGGTCCTGTAATGTGCAACTAGTGTTGGTGAATGATTGTGTGTACAGTTCTCACAAACATGCATTTCCTCCACAAGTTATCCTTTGTTTTTTAAGGATCAGGGGTTCCACTTGTTGAAAGTTCACGGGAGCAGTTGCAGTGGGCTCCGAGCCACCTCGGGCGAAATTGTCATCCACGGACGTACGGACTTCTTTAAAACGTTTGCACCGGTCAAAAGTTTTACTTTGGCATCACCGTACTGCGCTTGAAGCCTTCTGTAAATATCAATCGCAGGAACAAATCCTGGTTTGACTTGAATGCCCCTCGTCATATGGCGGTTATGCATTTGTTTTAACAATTGTGCCAAGAAATAAACTCCAGCATGTAACATAACAATATTCCTAAACTAAAAGAAAATGCACAAGCAAATACCTATAGTTAGTAAAAACATAAAAAAAAAAAATCATACAACAATAAACCTAAACCTACAACATATGAAGTACATTATGACTAACATTGTCAAATATGGGTGTGGAGATTTACATTTAATAGCCTGTGCGCCTGGTTTTGCTAAAAGTCTATGTGCAAATTTTAATAAAACCTATAAAAAAAAAAACAATTCAAATAAATCTAAGTCAACAGGGTGTGCACTGTAAGTGATTGCGTATCTCAAATAAGCAAAATAACATGATTGTCTGTTCTGTGGGTTTGCCTTAATCAACAGTGATGCAACCGCATGTACAACAGCAAAGAGCATGTCTTACATTTGTTTCCTGCTGTATAGACTGACTCATATCATATGATGGTGATCATATGTTCTTTAAAAATCACACTCGTGATTATGTTGTTTGTAAATATGCCTAATATCAGATTACAGCAATTAGCACTGTTTTTCTTATCTGAAGTTTCTTAGCGTGATGTACGATTATGATTATGTATTATGTATTATATATTATGTATGATTCTTCTTATAAAAAAGAAATGACCCACAAATGCATATTAGCTGTATTAATTAAGAAATGTGTGCATATTGCAACTTTTCCCCTTAAATAGACTCTGTAAATGGAACATTAACTGGTCCATTATTATTATTATTATTATTATTATTATTATTATTATTGTACTGCACTGCAAATGGCATCAGATGAACATCCATCCTGTCGTTTGGACACATAGGGTTAAGTAGTAGTGGTCGGTTGCGAAAGCCTGCTTTGTGCCTGAAGTTCAGTGTGGTCTATAATGTTGCGCTTCCTGTAGTTTTGCAGCTGAATCTAGCCGAAGACGTAGTCTGTGCGTCCCCTCGTGTTTGTACCCACTGGTGGGCCAGTCGTTGAGTTTTTATTGTCAAAAGCCACGCGCAACAAGGTAAAGGACAGGGACTCGAGTCTCCGACTGACTTCCTGATTCTTCACTCACCTCCGTAGCTCTAGAGGGAAGGGCGTGGTGGAGGGCGGTCAGGAGGAGGGGCCCGGGACGGAGGTGCGACCAGTGGGAGAGGAGGCAGCGGTGCTGTAGGTGAGGCTGGAGGGGAAGGCGAAGCAAAGAAAACAGGCGATGATGATGACGATGATGAAGAGGACCAGGCAGACGGAGGGGTGTATGATGGAGGAGGCGTGATGGGTGGAGACGGATTGGTGGGGAGAGGAGGAGGGGGTAGCTGACTCTGTGGGGGAGGAGGAGTGGAGCAGCTTTGCTGGGGGGTGTAGATTGGAGTGTGGCGGTTGTAAGATGGGTAATGCGGAGACGAGCTTGACTTCATGCGGGAGATGTTCATACAGCGGCCCTGGAAGAAAATGGGAAAAGTGTTAAATCCCAACAAAGAATTAAAATCCAAACATTTTCTCCAGCCCAAAAGAGCTCTCTCACTTCCTTTATACTGCTTATCCTGTACAGGGTCGCGGGAGACCTGGAGCCTTTCCTAGGGGACTCAGCGCACAAGATGGGGTACACCCTTGAGTGGGGTACCATTCCATCCAGGGTGTACCCTGCCTTATGCCCCAAGATGGGGTGCCAGTCCGTCGCAGGGCACACTCATACACTAGGGGCAACCCACCAAAGATGGGGAGAACAAACTCCATGCACACAGACCCAAGGTGGGAATCAAACCCTCAACCCAGACAGCGTGAGGTCACAATGCTAACCACTACGCCATGCCACCAGCTCCAGACACCTGCAATCAAATAACCGCACTTTTGAAACAAAAATGGCAAATCCTCTGATTCAAGTGACTTCATGTTAACATCCAGCATGCTCATGGTCTGCTCACCAAGTGTAAAAAAGGTGCTCCAACAGCAGCACACACACAAGAGTTTTGTTGTTCGCCCTAAAGTTATTCACGGGTATGGGACTGAAGCAGTGCCTCCTGCTGCGCCGCTGACACTAATTACCCTGAACAACCCAGGCCTAAGCTTGGTTTTAATCACACCGACAGGAAGAGGTGGCTTGTTGATTTCCCGAAACACTGGAGGCAAATTACAGAGCATGGCTTTCCTGGAAGATAATGAAGAAGTTTATGCAGAGCAGAACCCCAAAAGGGGTTCAAAGCCTGAAGTCTTCATTCAGTCTCTATCTCCACTAGATGTTAATGATGCTAAAACAGTAATAATACACATACTGTAAGGGCTTTTGTTTATAAGCAACAGGAATTCTGTCCATCACTTCTGCCTTTGCACTACATCTCTGATATTCCTAGCAATTATTTATTTTAGCCTCTGTTTTTCTATTTTCCAACCTTCAGGCCATGTTTTTTTCCCCTCTGGCTCTCAGTCAAAAACTCACAGTTTCCCTTCATACTGTTTCTGAATTCTAGATTCCTCTCTGGTTTGTTTCAGGAGTTATATAATATCGAGGGACGTGTCCTCCCACTGGTTTCATCCTCCAGTCTCTGTGTGTATCCTGATGAAACTTTCGACTGAGACCTTTTTATTGTTTCTACCTGACTCAAGATGAACAGATGATAAAAAACATGGACCAGGGAGGGTCAAAACTAACTAAAACCCCAAGCATAAAAGAATTAGGACTTATACTTAACAACATGGTACAGTATAGGTTTTTGAAGAGACAAAGACTGCATTCTGATTGGATAGAAGTCCCCTGTGAAGTCCAACCCCTAGGCAGTGAAACTGCTCAGTTTAAAAGGTAGAACAGTGCGAACAATATTTATGAATGAATAAATCGGTTGATGAGACTCTTAGCCACAGTAAAACATTTGAATGGTGCAAACGTTTTAAAGAAGGACATACACTACCGCTCAAAAGTTTGGGTTTAGATTTAATTTCTTTGTTATTTTTAAGTGATTTATTTTTCTACGTTCTACAACAATTTCGAAACTATGAAATAACACATATGGTATTGGGTAATTATGTAAAAACAACAAAAATAGTCAGTTGATATTTTAAGACAGTGAGGTCACCCTTTGTGAAACAGTTCTTGCAAGAACAATATTTTTAAGTGCATTTTCAAGACCCATCAAGCACCATAATGAAACCTCTGCGGATTACCGTTATGAAGGTTTTACAGAGCATAAATAGCAGAAACATCTCAATATCAAGGAGAGCACTGTAAATTTTTTAAGGACTTCAGCATTGTTTTACAGTGTAGAAAGAAAAAAAAATCAGGAATTAGAAAGTCATCCCAACCTTTCGAGTGGTAGTCTACGTCTACGTCCACGCCAAGGTGGTTCAGAGCACACTGCAATCTTTCCCCTGAATGTTAAGTGAGAGGTATGCCTGATCATTGAAAAATGATGGATAACTTTTTGTGACTTGCGGAAGAGACGCCTCAGTCTGTGTGGACTGTACACACAATCATTCACCAACGCCACTTGCACATTACAGGACCTCGGCTGAGGGTTATTGCTACATACCCTGTACAGACCTGACCTCGCTCCAGGCCATTTCTCTATATTTGGGCCATTAAAGGAGTTCCTGGGGGCCAGTGTTTAAGATGTAAATCAAGCAGTCTGGCCAACTATCTAATCCACAAGTCCTTAAGTTAAAGTTTTAAATCCGTAGAAAGCATTGTCTTAGTTTGCAAAAAAAAATAAAAATTAATACAAATTAAGCTACTATTATTTCAGAAAAGTTAAATTCTATTAAATATTCAATTCATCACAGTCAGATTTCTTTATACAGTATATGTTTTATGAACATAATTTAGTTTTTTTTGCTAAATAACATCCAACTCTTTCCATTCATCCATTTCAGAACCTCTGTAGTCCTACAGTGGGAGCCAACTCAAACAGCCGCCTGGAGCATGGCAGGTCCATGGCAGAACCATTACAAGAACCATGTACTAGAGTCTGTAGAGAACAATAGTGATTAACACTGTTTTTACTCCTATTTTAGGACTCAACATTCACCAGCAAATTCACACACTACGGGCAATTTGGGAATGCCAATTAGCCTAATCTGCATGTCTCTGCACTGTGGGAGGAAACCTGAGCACCCAGAGGAAACCCACCAAGCACAGGGAGAACATGTACACAGAACCAAAGGTGGGAATCGAACGCTCAACCTCGGAGATGCAAACCCACAGTGTTGCCAAATAGAGCTCTGTAGAAACTATTTAAACTATAATTTGCACAAATATTCTTTGGAAATTGCTGACAATTATGCTCCACAATAAAGCATCACGTAGGACATGTAAACACACTGGACAATTTAGTGTTGGATGTTTCATGGCTAAATTTAAACAGCCTGGTGGCCAATCTTCACCAGTAAGAGCAGAGTGTGAAGGTTTAATTAGCAGAGTAATAGCACAGTTTTGCTTAAAATATTGCAATTCAGACAACATTATGGGTGACATATTAGAGTTCAAAAGAGGACAAATTGTTGGTTCGCGTCTCGCTGGTGCATCTGTGACCAAGACAGCAAGTCTTTGTGATGTATCAAGAGCCACGGTATCCAGGGTAATGTCAGCATACCACCAAGAAGGACGAACCACATCCAACAGGAGTAACTGTGGACACAAGAGGAAGCTGTCTGCAAGGGATGTCCGGGTGCTAACCCGGATTGTATCCAAAAAAACATAAAACCACAGCTGCCCAACCCACTGCAGAATTAAATGTACACCTTAAACCTTCCTGTTTCCATCAAAACTGGTAGTCTGGAGTTTCACAGGGTCAAAGTACATGGCCGGGCTGCTACAGCCAAACCTTTGGTCTCTCATGCCAATGCAAAACAATGGTTTCAATGGTGCCAGCGGCGAAAATCTAGGGCTGTGAACAATGTGAAACATGTATTGTTCTCTGATGAGTCCACCTTCACTGTCTTTCCTACATCCGGGAGAGTTACGATGTGGAGAAGCCCCAAAGAAGCGTACCACCCAGACTGTTGCATGCCCAGAGTGAAGCATGCAGGTGGATCAGTGATGGTTTGGACTGCAATACCATGACATTCCCCAGGCTCAATACTCATGCTAGACTGCCAAGGATTACCGAACCATTCTGGAGGACTGTGTGCACCCAATGGTTCAAACATTGTATCCTGAAGGCAGTGCCGTGTATCAGGATGATAATGCACCAATACACACAGCAAGACTGGTGACAGAGTGGTTTGATGAACATAAAAGTGAAGTTGAACATCTCCTGTGGCCTGCACAGTCACCAGATCTAAATATTATTGAGCCACTTTGGGGTGTTTTGGAGGAGCGAGTCAGGAAACTCCACCAGCATCACGTAGTGGCCTGGCCACAATTCTGCAAGAAGAATATATATATATATATATATATATATATATTCCTCAAATGTGAAAAACAAATTCACTTCGGGAAACGTTAAAGTAAAACACGTTGTAAGTGGCACGCATAGCACAGACAGCCATATGGTCGCATTCACAGGCAGCAATTTTCAAAAATTAGACAATAATCTCCCTACATGTTTAAAACCATGCACGAGCACAGCTGCTTCGTGTAAACCGACTGAGATACACAACTGCTCGCTGATGTTTGGAATCTAGGTCAGGCTCGATGATTTATAAAAAAATCTTCACGCATCATATTCCGAAACCGAGTCCAGGTCTCTTAAACTGCTGACTAGGCCCTTGTTTTGTGAATAAAGATTCTGAATAAAGTATTCATATTGAGCCAAATGCTAAATCTAGACTTATTTTCTACTCATTTCTTGCAGCTAATTAGCAGGGGGTGTGTATTAATGTTTTAGTAAAACCCCCCTCATACTGGAGCAAACTGCTCGAACTGGACCTCGGTACTGGTTTTCCTGGACAGTCCGTGAATGAAGTGCTTACACTCTGTGGACTCTATGTATTGGAAGAAGTCCAAATGCCAACACAGAACAGATGCCTCACAGCACATCTGTGCAAGTGTATGTGTGTGTGTGTGTGTGTGTAAAAGCTCACAGCTGTTTCTAACCCTGTTTCATAATTTAACCTATGAAACTCCAAGGGAGCAACAGACCATCATTGCTCACTTGAATTAACGCACTGGAACATCAGAGGTATTTAACATATGCGACTGATCGGCAGAATGCGTATAGACATGCAGGTATAGGAAAATAATCAAGAGTCAGGTGGTGTTCTCTGGCCTAACACAAAGCAGAGGTATTTTTCTCTGTCTAAACGTTGTGGTGCTATGATATTTAGAGAGTGTCGGTATTCGGCTGTTTTTTAAAGTTAAAATGACTTTGATGAAATTACGTCGGAAAAACAACGTCGACTACATGACAAACGGATAATACTGAACAAATGCCTCTGACACAACATTGCAAAAACAACCTCAAAACAAAGCTAATACCAAACCGATGGCCTGAGTCGGACTCCGGTAGCTTCTGTGAGAGTGTTGCCTGCTTACCACTGGATCACTGGATAGGGTGTAAACTGTTCAGATCATTTCTGTAGAAGATGTGATGCGGTTTAGACGCATTACAGTACAGTGATTTAAGAGCTAAGATGCTTCTCATGGAAATATTTTTGAAAGAAAATGAAACAAAGAAGTCTTCCTTTTCAATCAGTCTTCTCAGGTCTTTGTAAGTCTTTGTCTTCAAGCAATGTTGTTGTTGGTCTTTCAGCAGCTCCCGTCGAGGGGTCACCACAGCGGACCATCTGATCCGCACCCAACTTGGCAAAGGTATTTCACCGGATGTCCTTCCTGACGCAACCGTCCCATTTTATCAGGCCTTGGAACCGTCACTGCATCAAGTGGCTGGGTTTTGGGCATCGGCTCAGAATTGAACTTAGGCCTTCCGCATGTGAGACACCTACCACCAAGTCACCAAAGCCCCTAAGTTTATGTCTTCATGCAATAAGTCTATGTTTTCACTCATCAAGTCTTCATATGTCTATGTCTTTAAGCAAGAAGTCTTTGTAAGCGTTAATTAATCTTAGTAGCTGGTCAGAATTCTGAGACAAAGCCCTACGAAGACTTCAGAAGTCTTCTTCATTGAAGTGGAAGACTTACTGTATAAAGTCTTGATGAGACTTATAAATTGAAACCAAAGCCTAAGTGATTGGAACTAAAGACTTAGGAAGAATTGTTGTTTGAAGACAAAGACAGCAGAAGACTAATGAAGACTTGTTCAATAAAGACAAAGGTGTACCAAGACTTACTGATTGAAGACATTAAGATCATCACAACACTAAGAGATGTGTGACACGTGTTACACACGATGTGTGCGGTAAGCTGTTGGATCTATCTCTGATCGGAATTCTAAACCCTGTTAGAAACCTAAGGGATTATGGACGTACAGTGGACATATATTATGGAATATATACTATTGAAATGTGTATACCTTGTAAATAGTAAGGAGTTATGGATTAAATTACATTAAAAAATTTTTTTATCTTCATCCTGTATAATAATAATAATAATAAATAAATAAATGACCTTTTAAGTTTCTTTTTTTTTTGTGCTCCAGTTAGGCGCAGTGGCTGGTAGAGAAGTTGTGGAAACATGAAATAAAGACCTGTTGTTTACTTGTTCCCTACACCATTCTCAATTCCCTTTGAATTTTGCAATCGCGCTGAACTCCCTGCGCACCCTCTGTAAACTTCAAGCCGGTCGGAACGCATCCAATGACAAATCATACGTTTATCCATTTATAGCTATGTTAATGTTTCGGAACATCCAGGAAGCAAGATGGTTACCTGATAAGAGCTGAAAGCAGTGTTCATACTACAAATCGATACCGACTTAAAAGATGCCCCCCCCCCCATTCAAGTTCAAGCAGATTTCGCAGATGCTTTTATTCAGAGCAACTTATATATATATATATATATATATTATCTCATTATACATCTGAGCAGGTAAATGTTAAGGACCTTGCTCAAGGGTGGTAGAGGGTTTTGTACCTGGGACCTTAACCACTGTGCCACCCCTGATCTAACACAGATATCAGAACCTGACTGAATGTAACCAGGATTCCACCAAATTCACACTAATCAATTCAACGTGTTCTCTGTAAAGGATTGACACTCTGTTGAGGGTGTACCCCACCTCATGCCCAGAGTCTCCTTAAACAGGCTGCACGACCCCTGTGACCCTGTATGGGATAAGCGGTGCAGAAGATAAAAGAATGAATGAATCAACATTTTATGTTTACATTTATGAGTAATAATCTAAAGCCGGTTGTCCTTGATGCCTCGTTACCCTACAATGACATTGTGAAAACAAAGGATGGTCTCAGGCATGGAGTCCAACACAAATATGTGGATAAAATTTGGAAATCTCTGTGGAATCGCTTCGTAACAGAAAAATGGCCACTGGCTAAGCGTACAGCCGAAGCCAATCCTGACTCACAGCAAGGCTCGGTCTTTGAGCAGGATATGAAACCAGGCACTGGCTCTCTGGGGATGATGTGGGTGTGTGTGCATTTTGTAATAACAGTGACAGCTTGTCCAGCACACCCCTTAAAGGGCGCGTCTCATTGTTTAAACTGCTCCCTTGTGGCTTTGGCACCGATTCCAGCTTTATTTAACCAATAAAGATTTTAATTCTGCATTTCTGTTTGTAGCAGATCATTTCATGGCATGCATTGTGTAGAATCACACAACCAGTGCACTGGTTTTCTCAGTGATGCAGCAGACAGTTTAAATCTAAATCGAATCTATATTAGCTCACAGTGGCTTTTTTCTTTTCTCAAATCAATCTCTTTTGAGATTGCACAACAGATTACGTTCATTTGATGCCAAATTACATGGCCCGAGACCGTCACGGGGTGGTAATTTCTCCCCCTCCTTTCTATACAGGTCCAAATTACAGAGTGGAAACTGATGCACACGTTTTGGAAGACATTGCATCTCTTTAATATAAAGTTGAACTCAGCTGTGATTGCGTTCTTTATCCCCTTGCCAATTCATGCTGTGAGCCAGAACTATAACGCAAGCAAAAATGTATATCCGACAAATGAACCATGTCTTTAATGGCTGCCATTCCTGGCACTGGCATTAGCAAACAACGAATACTATTTCCTATTATGTATCTTGGCCTGGGTTTAAGAACAAGCTGGCAAAGATAAGCACATGCCCTGAGAACGGCTTACCCACATATCTCATTTAAAGCTTTACACAAGACGCTTGTTTATAGTCTGTTGTTATTTCAGAATAAATACATTTATAGCATTTATAATGTAAAAAATATATAAAGAGACATTTACATAAAGTGAATGTCATGTCATGCAACACAGTGCCTTTAAATTTATATGATGCAAATTTACCAACTGATCTTTACCAACTGATTCCTTTGCAACTACGATTCTTCTTGATAGTTCAGCACAAAGGTTTTAATAACACCCAGGGAACAAGTTTTCGAAGGATTTTAGTCTTGAAAGTAAAATTGCGTCTTTTGGTTAAATTTTACTTGATAAACATGTTGGTGAAATCAGAACTCTTCTGTCGCATATGGTTTGCGACAGGCAACAGCATTATGTATTTACACAGTAGCCTAATTTAATCAGCAGATTACAGTTAATCGCTATCTAAAACATTTTGTTACAGATTTCAGCTTATAGTCAGTATCCGGCGCTGCTCTAATCAACGTCCAAGTGATTAACAGCCTTTTCTTAGTGTGTTAGAGGAGGGAAAAGACTTAAAATACCTACAGTAGAAAGCAAGAAGACTTTAAACTTTAAACTCTAGGATTAGGGTTGAGAATTCCTTATCTATTATGTCCAAAACCCATATTTTTCATCAAAACTGTACATGATACAAAATAGATGTAATGTTTTTTTTAATCAGCACTTGGAATTTGGCCAGGAAATAAAAATCATATTGCACTGTTATCAACCCAGTTCCAACAATCCAAAAAAGTTGTTGTCTTTGCATGAGGCAAGCCTATAATTCTTCTGAAACACAATAACATCTTTTCCATGACCATGGGTTGCATCTTGTGACATAGTTTTTCTAGTTTAAGGAGTGAGAAACTACTCACAGCATCAGCACAGTTCCATTCCGGGAGCACGTTCATAAGTCGGATTTGTTCTTAAGTCCAACAAAGTGAGTATTATACACCTTTAAGACGATTATACAATGTAAATCAATCTTGAATAAATTGCTGTCCCCTTTCCCCATACTGTAATAGCCTCTGAAGAAAAAAATCTCACACGTGTGAAATGTAACATTGTTGTTTCTTTGCTTTTAAATCACATGGGGAACCCCGGATGCCATTTTGTCTCAGAGCTGTTTTCCACTGTATTGGACTGTGAACTCTGTTTTGATGAGAATTTCCCAAAATTTGGATTATTCACCATCAGCACAGCTTTACAGGACAGACATGTTCTATCATCGGGCTCCCGGACTGATTTATTGAAAATGGTGAGGCCGACTTACTGGACATTAGACGATTTGTTTATAGAACCGCAGTCCATTCATATCTGTGGAAATTCGTAACCTGGATGTTCGTAAACTGGGTACTATCTGTATCTGCCTCCTTCTCTATACATAAGCTCACAGATGCTCATCCTTTTGTTTTTTAGTGGCTTACAAAACTAGGGTTTGCGAATTCACCTTTACCAAATTGAACTTCACCTAGATTAAGCTTAGCAAAGCAAATGTAACCATCACCAGAAGCAAATTCTTTAAGTAATTTCCTGTACATGGCACAATTTTTTTTTATTTAAAAGTTTTGGAGTTTCGTTCTAATATGCTTAATGAGTAATGTGTTACAAGTAAATTTGTTGCATTTTTCTATAACTTGAGTCTTGATTTATTAAATAATTAAATAATTGTTAATTTCACGTTCAAGCCACGAACATTAAATGGCAAACACATTCTGCATATTCTGCCTTAACATTAAAAGTACAGCCCCCATGCCAAATGTTTTATATCTAGAACTAAATATAAATGGAAGTCATCATGAACATCTCACGAATTTTCAAACATCTTGTCAACATGCTGAATATGCTATAGAGAATGTTATATAAGCTGTGTGCGTTGATAATCCATTAGATCTATCCTATGACATACATGCGAGTGTTTCTGTGCTGAGGGAATCTGGTATTCATTTCCTCCCTAGCTGTAGGATGTTGCTGAGTTCCTCCGCTTTCATCTGGCCCCACAAAGACTTAATGACGCCAAGTCTCATGGCGGTGACTGACAGTTTTATAGTGTTAGAGGCAGAATGAATAGATTAACCCACTTTAAAGGAGTTTTTTTCCCTTTGCTGACAGAATATTTACATCTAAGAATATAAAACTGATTTTTATTTTGTATCTATAGTAGTTTTTTTTTAATTCCTCAATTGCAGCAAGATGTATAGACTGGTTTATTTGTAAAGTATTTACAGGAGGAAATTGTAGGTTTAGATGACATATGGGTTGCAGATATACAGTAAGCTATGTTTTTTGTTTTTACATAACTGTTGCATAATCTTTCTCCAGACATCATTCTATCAATCCAAAAATGCAGGATATCATATAGCTAAGATCCTATCTAACAAATAAAAATTGAGGCATCTCCTTGCATTAAAAAAAGCCACAAGGCTCAGTTCTAGGGCCAAAGCTTTTTCCTATATATACTACTTCTGTTCTGGCTTAAAGGCATGGGATCCAAAAATGGGTTATTATATTCCAACTATTGATTAAAAGGAACCGACGAAACCTACATGGCTGTGGCATCACTGAACATGTCACATGTTATGATTTTTTGTTTTGTTTTTCCCATTAGTGCACATATTTTTTATAATTTAAAATTAGTTATATATTTCTTCAACTTTGACAATTACCAGTTTGTTTTTAAGGTCCTTACCTTGTCTCCTGGTTGTGGTCTCATGATCGACACCCTGTCATAGCCTTTCTTCAGCAGTACCCACAGGGCATCCAGTTTACCCTGGAAAAACACCAAATATATACATAGCATTAGGCCAGAGTGCAGGAAAAGGATCTCATGGCATTTTATGTGAAAGTCAGATTTCAAGGTAGGCATTATGTGGGGAAGCATTTGCACTTGGGTGACATGATGGCTTAGTGATTAGCACTGTGGACTTGCACCTTCAGTTTTCTCTCGCAGTTCAAAGACATGCAGATTAAGGTAATTTGCATTCCCAAATTGCCTGTATTGTGGAAATATTGAATGGAGGTCCTAAAAATAATGGTCTCCATTGATATTCCAGACTTAATTGGACTACAGAGGTTCTTTAATGGATGGATGGATGGATGGATTTGCACTTTGTCATAAGTTCAACATACCTTGTCCTAGATGAAAGGCCAAACAAAATACCCACCAAATTTGAAGCCAAAAAAATTTGAACTAACCCCTAAGAACAACCACTCCAAGGTGTCCAAGATGTAGCATACTGTAAATATGTCCCTGTATAAGTTTATCCTGTTGCAATGCAAACTCATCATAGAACAGAACTCATGTCTTTTTCTTCCTTAGGTTATAGTCCTTCTATAGTTTTATGAAAACATGATGGCAACAAGTCAAAATTCAATGCGTCAATATTTAGATTGATGAAAGTGTAATGTAGGCATTGAAGAAAGACAAAACCATTGCATAGTTTCACAGAGCCTCAGGGCTTTGGCTTTGCCGTCTTGCTCTCCTGGAAGTTATAACTTGGTCTGCGTGCTCTCCATTACCGACCCCCACCGGTTGGCAGCATGCATATGGAATAATGTAAACCACCATATGTGCATATGTGCAGTTTGAGTCATGCAGTAAAAAATATATATTCAGGACAGCTTGTCATACGGTACAGCTGGGACTCATGTCAGACAACTGTTTCTGTAAGTAACATGGAAATGTCTGACATGTCCCTGAATTAACTCATGTGAACCCAAGTGTGGCATGTATCATGTGAATAATATATGAAAAATAAAATTAGATGTCCTGTATATGGAATATTACTGAGCCCCTTAAGAAAATACAAATGAGACATTACAGGAAAAAAAAAAAAAAAGAAAAAAAAAAACTTCACGAGATTGTAAACTTACGTTTTGTTAATTTCTTTGTAAAGTAGCGTATATAGCAAAATTGTAAGCCCCTGTGTGAGATTAAGAAGTCTTGAAATCTCGAATATGAATGCAGAATTTAAATCATTATGTTTTGAGCACAATATTTATTAATTGCTAAATATTGGTGTCCATTTATGTATAAGCGAGTGATTTATTAATAATACTGATATAATAAGTGAATAATGACTCACTCATCGTCCATAACACTTTCTCCTGTATACAAGGTCACTGGGGGGCCCACTAGACTTAGGGTACAAAACTGTTTATCAGCTTAAGGTTAAGAAATCCCGCCTTTTGTGTTATGTTTTTTGGTTATGAAAATTTGTTCTCGTCATGAAGTCAGGACTTGGATCATGTTTTCAAGTGCATTTAAAAGACGTATATAAGTCACTTTTTTTGCAATAACATAATTTTTTTCTTCTACTTTCCTTTTTCTCTTTTGTGTTGCTTTAGGTGCTCTGTAGAATAGACACAAAAGCATGATCACGTGAAAAAATCTGGGACACAACACGAGAAACATCTAAACACTATTTTGACTATTTTGTAAGCGTAAACAGAAAAAGCACTAGATCGTGTCAACTGCTTGACTAGATCCATCATCTATTTCCAAATATTTACACACCATATCCTGTCTGCACAAACAGCAGGTCAAATAGTGGACTAAGGCCGATTAGTGAAAGAAAAGCACCGTGGACAGAAACGCAAGCAGGATCCAAAACCTTATTCACAAAGATTCTAGTGAAATTTTGCTGGCTTAGATGATAAGGATGTGTTCATTATGTTTTTTTTAAGTTGTTAATCTTTTAGCTGCTTCCGTCAAGGGGTCACCCCAGCGGACCATTTGATCCGCACACAACTTGGCACAGGGTATATCCTAGATGGCCTTCCTAATGCAACCCTATGATTTTATCCAGGCTTGGGTCCAGCACTGGATAGAGTTTGGGCTTTGGATGGGAATTGGCTGGGAATTGAACCCAAGCCTTCTTGGTAAGCACCTTATCCTGATCGGGGTCACTGGCGCCATAATCCAGGTCAAGGTTTGTCCATGAAAAGGCACAATATGAGCCTTACAGCAAGGGGATAATTTAGAGTCGCCGATGCGAAGTGGGACGAAACCAAAGAACCCTGAGGACGCTCTTGAGAAGACAGCAAGAACATAGAAAAGGCACCTCCCACATAGAAATCTCCTAGCAAAGGCTGTAACCCAAACTCATAATTAAATCCTGGAGCCACCATGTCACCTTGAGGCATCTATATATCTGACAAAAAACGAAAAACATGCTTACCTTAATTGGAGAGTACCACTTTCGAGGACCCATGGGTTTATGCATGCCGTTGTTCAGGACCCGGGTCTGTGGCTCGTCAAACTCCTGTTCTGGCATCTTCACTCTGGCATTCTTTGCTTTTTCCAGTTTAGCGCCCTCTTCAGTTGATCCCTTCTCACCCCAGCGTACCTGAAAGACAAAGATACTGACACTAGCTGGACAAAAGTTTTTTGGCCAAACCTGTTAATTATTAAATTTAGGTGTTTCAGTCAGGCCCCTTATCCCCCGTGAAGGACAATCTTAATCCTTCAGCAGACCAAGACATCTTGGACAATGCTACTGTATGCTTCCAACTTTGTGGAAACACTTTGGGGAAAAGCTCTTTTCTATTCCAACATGTCTGAGCCTCAGAGCACAAAGCAAGGGCTATAAAGACATGGTTTGATGAGTTTGGTGTGGAAGAACTTAACTGGGCCTAACACAGAACCCTGACCTTAACCCCATCGAGCACCTTTGGGATAAACTTGAACGGAGATTGTGAGCCAGATCTTGTGTCTGACCTCATAAATGCTCTACAGAATGAATGGGCACGTATTCTCACAGAAACACTCCAAAATATTGTGGACAGCCTTCCAAGAAGAGTGGAAGCTGTTATAGCAGCATATAAAAGCGGGACCGTCTCTATATTAAAGTATATGTATTTGGATACATTGTCATCACATTTACTTAGGACTTCACTTGCAACGGATGCTGACTATGTGCTTGTGAAAAAAGAAGATGTTATGGTGTCACAGCATTACACAATGTATACTTGGTCATTTGCCATTACTGTAAATGATGTGTGGTAATATTATTTTCTTGGGCTGCAAGTTTTGGTTACACATCTGGGTGATCTGTCATATGTACTTTTTGAAATTTGCATTGTAAATAAAGGTTTTATGTCTGCATTGGAATATGTTATTTTTTTTGCACTTGGCTGTGAATAGTGCTATGAAGTCAGGGCTGCTTCCAATGGTCTAAAAATTATCTACAGTAAATCGGCATGTGTGTGTATAATGTATAGTATTTCCTTTTCATATTGCATAATCACGTGTTCTCACCTCCATCCTTTTAATCCCCCCGACTCCACGCCCTCCATAGTAGGAAGCGTCTACTGTCGGCCACTTCTTCTTCGGCCCTCCATCATCCTCGTCATCCTACAAGAATTAAATAACTAGTCAACTTATTGTTTGTGCAAAAGACAATGCTTCCAAGACAATGGAAACACTTCTTTGTGCCAGCGTGGGATTTTATGGCGCACTATTCATGTTTTTTGGGTTCTTTACCCAAAATGGCCCCAGCATGTTGCCAAAAATGAGGTGTGACTCTTTCTCTTTGACATTTTCATTTGTTAGCCTTTTATACAGATGTCGAGCTACACGGCCCCTCTCCCTCCTTAATGCGGTAACTGCAACTCGACATGACTCGCCCAAATCATGACTTCATTTTTTCCAGAGTTTAACGGGCTTCGTTCTTCCATTTGTGCATCATATGAAATTTCATCCTTTACATCCTTTCATCCATTTGAACCCTTTTCCCTCTCCCTCCACAGGCTCCACCTGGCCACCCAGCCTTACTTACATCCTTTATTCATCCTTTATGAAACGCTTATTTACCTACAACTTATTCACAATAAGTATGTTTTTACTTGTCAGCAACATTAAACTTCTACTGTTTCCTAAAGCTAAAGGATATACTTAATTTTCAATCTCTCTCTTATTGTAATGGTTTAAACCAGACTTAAACAATCTTAAAAGCCAACTCGGATCGTGCAGAAATCAATACATTTTTCCCGAATATTCTCAACTTAGAACGTTTCTCTACAGAGCTGGTATCTGTATCACAAAGCTGCAGTGAAGCTCATAAAGTTAGATACCAAGTTAATGCATCCTGCCAAGTGATTTACAGTATAATAGATACTTTATTCTGCAATTAAAAAAGTGAAGCAGAGTCACTATTACCACCCCGAAGCAAGTTCCTAAAGTAATGACTAATTACATTTTATTGTTTTGGGTGACGTTTAATGTTGGGAAAGTTCCACAAAACCAGTTTGTTCCTGTTATCACTTCGGTCAGCGCAACCATTACATAACAGTCATTTCCTCAAAAAAAATAAATAAACTAGTCTGTCTAAACGTCCAACACTGAACGTCTTCTAACATAAAATGTTACCAATTAAACACAACTTTAAAAGGTCATACATGCCAAGGTTTCATTCGCCAGCCTTTAGTTTTGATAACATTTAGCCATTTGACAGATGCCCTTATCCAGAGCAACTGACATTTTTTTTCTTATTATATCTGATCAGTTGAGGGTTAAGGTCCCAACAGTGGGAACTTGCTGGTTGTATGGGTTTGAACCTGGCACCTTCCAAACCGTAGTCCAATGCCTTAATCACTGAGCTACCTCTGACATCTGTGCAAAAATGATCATTATGTGCAAAAAAACGCCATAGATGCGATAACCTGGTCATTCAGTACAAGGTCATCGGCTGACTTTGCACTGTTGCCACATAATGTTGCTTAATCTAGACCTGAGCAACTGATGCAACCACAGATCATAACACTGTCTCCAGAGACTTGTACAGTGGACACTATGCATGATGGGAGCATCGCTTCACGCGCTTCGCTTCTTACCCTGACTGAGCTTCATGCACTAACGTCAAATAAAAAGACAGTTCTCTTTTTCTAACTTCATCTTTAGTCCATATGCATTCAAAGAACCTTTATTTTTTTTATACCCACACATGCAGCAATAGAGATATTTTTCACATAAGCAAATCATGTGAGAAGGCTACATATGATTAGGCTTAGGCTGCAGATTGGTGTTTACTTTGAATGGAATCCTACACGTGGGATCCATGGCTGGTTTTAATCTCATTTCTGCAAGAATAATGGAAGGTGACATTTAGAAAACTACTGATTTCGCCCTGGAACTAGGTGTATTTCGGACATTTGGAAAAGATTTGCAAATTCTTCCTCATCTAAGGCAGTCGAGTTAAAGTGATGTGATGCAGTGAGGTATGTTGAATATCCCAGCTTTTTGTTAGTAGTCTGGGGTCAGAGATTATACAGCAACCCTGGAGTAGAAAGGGTTAAGGGCCTTCCTTAGGGGCCCAACCTGGCAGAGCTGGGGCTTGAACCACCAACCTTCAGTCTTACCATTGCACCTTTTATCCTGTAAACGTGTAATGTTGACAAATTGCCATAAAGAACAATCCTGCGTTTCTTAATTGCCCTCTGTATTTGGCACCACTTAGAACTATGATTTAAAAAAAAAAAACGTATAAACAGGACCGGTTGCCTCTACAGTAATCACTGTCCTCAATGCACAGTAAAGCATCATAGCAAACAAGCGATTCAGGTTTCTTGTAAAAGGTTTTAATTAACAACTTCAGTCCATGAGCATGTGGTTTGGAGTTTTATTGAACAAAGATGACTGGCTCTCTCCTCACATGAAACAAATTTATGAGGTTCTTTGAATGGATATGGACTAAAGATGAAGTTAGAAAAAGAGAACTGTCTTTTTATCTGATCTTTGTACTGTATACAAATAGAGGTTGTGACAAAAATATAGCATAAAAGTGTTGTTGTTTGTTTGTTTGTTTGTTTGTTTGTTTGTTTGTTTTTACATGGGATGAATCGTAGGGATTTAGTAATTAAAAGGATTATGTTTAATATTGAAAGTAGGAGCATTTTTAAATGCACACAATGTGGTGGGGACTCACAGGATTGGGACTAAACAGCTGTGTTTCCATAAGAAAACCACTTGTTAGTGAGACTAATCAGAAATAGGGCTTCAGTTTGCTCCGGAGCATGAAGCTCAGTCAGGGTAAGAAGCGAAGCGCATGAAGCGATGCTCCCATCATGCATAGTGGCCACTGTACAAGTCTCTGGAGACATAGAGTGTTATAATCAGGGGTTGCATCAGTTCCTCAGGTCTAGATTAAGCAACATTATGTGGCAACAGTGCAAAGTCAGCTGATGACCTTGATGTACTGAATGACCAGGTTATCGCATCTACGAAGTTTTTTGCACATCATGATCATTTTTGCAGACTGACCGCAGACTACTAACAAAAAGCTGGGGTATTTAACATACCTATTAGGAATAAAATAATAATGTGATGTGGTTTAACAGGGAATAACGTTTAATCAACGATAAGGTGGTGTGACATATTGTATTCCTTTCTTCTTTTTAAGTTATTTATCAATAATAATAATAATAATAATAATAATAGTGAAAGTAATGCAAAACTGACATAGATCATTCTAACTGCACATCTTGGTAGAGTAACTCTTCCTCTATACAAAGGTACTACTCAACATTATCTCTATCACTGAACCCAACTCTCAAATCCTGTTGGAAGATGAGTCATGTGCACTGACTGATAAAGAAGTTTAACGAAGGGAACATCTGCATTGAAGACAAACCACGCCGTAAGAGACCAACAACTGCGACAGAAGGAATTTTCAAACAGGGTTTCGAGAGTTGGCATTAAACCAAAGCCTGTGTACACAATGGACAGGGTGCCGATCCATCACACCAATGTTAACACCAATGGGCCATGTCTTTGACTGCGGGAGAAAACCGTAGTACCCGGAGGCATCCCACAGAGCACGGGGAGAACATGCCAACTCCATGCAAACAGACCCCGAGGCGGGAATCAAATCCTCAACCCTGGAGATGGGAGTCTTCAGTGCCGCCCCCATATTTTAGTACTTCTTTAATAATAAGGTGTCAGAGCTCCTTTAAAGGATGGGAGTGTTAATGATCTGGCTGAAATAATTCTCGGATAATGCATTTTGTCATACCTCATACTCCTTCTGAGCAACAAGCTTGGGGAGAGAATGTTCTGATATGAGGTCATAAAAGGGGAAAAAATCTAATTGGCTTGTTTGAGCCACAGTCAATATTAAAATGGAAAAAGGACAAAAAGACTTTCTTGTAATTCATTTTTGTCTGTATATGCACGCTGAAGACTGAATGTCCAACAATGACAAAAAAATTATAATAGGTGCCCTTTAAAGCAGCTAGAAACAGCTGTTCCATTATAATCCTCTGTTCTCTTCCCCTTCCATTGTCTACTATGAAGACTTTCATGTGGAGGAAAACCTATACAGTATAAACTTTAAATAATCATGCACACCAACTTTACTATGTCAACAATCAACAACAATGTATCTATAATGTATTATTAATAAATGAAGCACTAAATAGCCATTAATAATCTGATGTACTGTAATAGACTGTAATGATCTACTGTATCTGATCTTCATAAACACACGACAGACTGACATAAGGAACTTACCGAACTGTCCTCCTTTGGAGGTGGTGGAGGTTCATGGATAATCTGGAGAGACAGACAAGGTAAATAGGAAAGAAAAAACATAAAGGAATGGGTGAGATGTGAGATAGATAAACAACCTCACGTGAATGGTCTTGCCATGCCAGACCACATGTTCCCCTGAAGGCAAAACACGCTTTATATCTTTTTGCACCAACATATCAGGAGTAATGTGTTCAGTATGTGCCAGGAAACCGGACTGGACAAAACACATGGATGATGAATTCCTGTCTGCGTGTGTGTGTGTGTATGTGTGTGTGTTTGTGTGGTTTTGTTTCTTTAGAGTATTTACAAGTTACAAGTTGGAGTAACCCAGAAATGTGTGTGCCAGATCAGTAAACTACCGGAGACTGGTAGTGAGGCTGAGGTAAGAGAGGGGGTTGGGATTGAATTCTTCCGCACGCCAAGCTCTGTTGTGAGCAAATCACATGATACCTGTGTGGGTTTAACCAATCTGCTTTTGTTTTGGAGGACTTCAGAGAATCACACTTGAGCAACGGTTCAGAGAATCAGACGTATTTTCGAAAACATGTTATGGTGACAGAAGGCCGTCTGCTCTGTGTTTTTCCACTCGGCTTCGAAAGCAAGTTGTTTCGACTAATTGACATATTTACTGAGATCACTCAGACTGTATCATGCAACAAATACTCTTTTAAGTACCAGGGCGCGTTTTTGCAAGTTTCGAATCTTCAAAGGCTTTCTCATACATGTTGAGATGTCTCCTGAGTCGCACGATTTGCTAACGCTAAGGTCGCTCATGGCATCTGAGCCAGCTGGTGCTTGCCAACGGAATAAATATCCGTGAATGCGAAAACGGACTAAGGAATATTTTCCTTCCAATCCTTCCAAAAGCTAAAACACAACTTTCCGAAACAGGGCTAGGCAAATCACGCTGCCTTCAAACAAATGGAGAGGATTCCAGTGGCAGAAGGGGAAAAAAAATCATTAAAAAAAAAAAGCAGAGGAAAAACAAAACATGATTACTTATATATAATAAGTAGAGATGAGCTTCTGTAAATGTTCCGTGTGTAACATGGAATGTGTTTTCCTTGTTTTAAAGAGCAGCTTTGGGAATTCGAACATGTGGCTTTTCGCTTCTATGGCCGTGTGTGAACTTTGCTCTAAAAACTCTTAGCTAATTTCCAAGTTGTATTACCACAGAGCTAAACACTTTCTCAGAACATCTTATCTTTCCAGACACGCATTCCAAACTGGTTCGATCTCAGCTTGAGCTACTGCGTGAATAAATATTATCAGGAGATTGGGAATGGGATTTCAAAACAAGTAGAAGAAAAGCATTATGTGTACTTCAGACCCACTCACTCACTCACTCATCATCTACAGGATATCGCTTTATCATGTATACATAATGAATGGGGGCCTGGACCCTATCCCAGGACACCCTATCCCTGGACCATATCCCAGGACACTTACAGTAGGGCAGGAGGATGCCAATCCATCGCAGGGATTTCACGGTAAGAACATGCAAACTCCATGCACACAGGCCCCGAGACGCAAATCGACCCCGGACCCTGGAGGTGCATGGCGACAGTGCTGACCACTCCCCCATTGTGCCACCTGTATTTTTAGACATGCTCTACGAACACGAAGGATGAAGGATCTTATTTTTTAGGTGTACTTCGAAACTAATTCTGAGAAACTTTCACCTCCGCATTTAGTTTTCTCTTCATTTTCCATGCTCCTAAAATAGCAAACTGCAAAAGCAGCTCCACATTCCCTTCGACTGTGACCTCAACGACCTTGACTATTCAAAGGTTAAAATAATCCAGGACACACCAGGAATTGTCACATGCCAGCCTGTGTATGAGTCAAATTGACTCAGTGGTGGTTTAACAACCCGTTTAAATGTAAAAAAGCCATGAAATTGGGTCTCATTTCACTTCGCTGAAGCTCATAGCAATTCAGTTGAGCAGAATTCAGGCCTTGCGCCATGGCAAGACCAAAACAAACCTGGATTAAATCAGTTAAGCATTTGGCACCTGACATTGTTTAAAGTCGTAATATGCCAATGACTAACTACTAGAACCTGATTTCCCTTTGCTCAGTGCAGCTTCTTCTTTAATTTCCACGGTAGCTGGAGTCAGGATGGAATTTTCTCCTGAGCAGGTAAGCTGCTGTGGTGGCCACCTGATCTCGCAACTTCTTGCATTTCCATGTCGTAAGATTAGTGGTGATGGCTCTGGCATGGGGGAGGTTGAGTTCTTCTACATGTTTGGACCAGGTTTTCCTGTAAGAAACTCCATGACTCTCTGGATCTTTAACTTAGTAGGTTGTTGCTTCCACAGATGTTTGTACGGTATCCATCTGGTGTTCATTCTGCAGCCTTGCCTAAATCACCTCAGCTTTCTTTGCTGTATTGCCTCCTTGATGGCTAGTTGATGCCTACCTCTTGTGCCAATAAACTAGTTTTAAAGTTTAGAGATCTCCGGGGGAGAGGCCCAATATCGGGTGCCGACATCTCACCAATGAAGCTCAGTGTAACACCTAACATAGTGTATCTGTCTATACCACTGATCCTGTACATGATCATGGTGGCCTGGAACCTAACCCCTGGAGACTTATTCACACACTACAGGCAATTTGGGAACGTCAATTAGTCTGTGTGTCCTTAGACTGTGGGAGGAAACTGGAGTACCTGGAGGAAACCAACCAAGCACGAGGAGAACACACAGACTGTGTGCATGGAGATGGCATGTTCTCATTGTGTTTGATGGGTTTTCTCCAGGTATTGAGGTTTCCTCCCATGTAAATGTTGAACAGAGGTCCTACCACGGTTGTAATGGAAATAAATACAATGGCGATCACCAGTGGCCTTCACTGTCCCTACACTGGTCTACAAAGGTTCTTAGGTGGATGTATTTATGTGCTTTAGTTTTGAGGCGACCCAGTACCCCAGATAAACCAATAAGCATCAACAAATCAGAATCTATTTTCCCGAAAACAATAAATCAGAAAAGTCAATCTTGACTCCATACCACAGTGCAGCAAAGAGGCCAGAACCACCAGAGAAGAGCCAACACCAGGAGGAGCATCAGAATCAGCAGCGCTATAGCCAGGATCGTACCGTCAGACTGTAAAGACAACAGAGGGACATCTAGTTTAGCGAAAGGAAGTGTTTATAAGAAGAAAAAACACAGTTTGAATAAATTTTAAATGGGTGAGATAAGACATTTATTTGTTATTTAAAAGATCTGCATTCCTAATTACACTTTAGCAGACGTGACCTACACAGCTCACGGTGGTGATGGTCACAGAGCTTGAGATGAAGCTAAGACCTTCGTTCATGCTCACATAAAGGGAAGCCACCCTAAACCAAAACACACATGTTACTTCAGAGAATTACGTTGGGTGTTCAAGTCAAACCGGGACTTTTGGTATTCTAATAAAATAACACTATTTCTCTATATGATCCCTTGCTACACCAATGCACTCATCCCAAATTTCACTAGTGCTTGGATACCATCAAGATCCAAGAGCCATGAATAGACTGATCACTGGTTCATGTCTAAAACGCTGGCCTCCCAGGAACTTCTTTGATGGCCCAAAGATTTGGAAATGGCTTGAAGTGAGATGAGGACTGTATGGGAGGGATGTGGCACTAACTCTCAGCCAATATGCAAGTGGTGTTGGTGAATGAGTGTGTGTGTGTGTGTGTACAGTTCCCACAGACAGATGTGCAAGTTGGCGAGAAGTGGTCTGTTGATTTGCACTCTCTGAATGTTCGTGGGATCGACTACAGTGGGTTCTGAACCACCTCGGCCTCATTCTTGGATGTATGGCCTTCTTTAAAACGTTTGTACCATTCAAATGTTTCATTGTGACTAAGAGTCTCATCACCGTCTCATCACCGAAATGTCATCACAAGTCCCAGTTTACCTCGAACACCCTTATGTGGTTTGATAATAAACAAATTATGTTAAATTTAACAACATATTATCTTGTTCATAAAGAAAATGACTTACGCTCCTTCTTCTATAAGTACCGGAGCAGGACACAACAGGTACGTGTCCTCCACTACTAATGGCTTTTCCACTGCAAAATTAAAAAAGTAGAAGAACGTTAAGTGTTTAAAGCATGGAATGAGTAAAATAATAACAATATTACTTGCTTATATGGGACCTTCAGGCTTGAGGATATTTATAATGATGGGTGCAGTTGTTGTGTAGCTTTCAGCTTAATAATCGTAATGGAAAATGATCCTCTCTGTGTTGTAGGCCAGGACTTGACTGTTTATTCTGGCCAGAGTTTGACATACCACACGCCTGAGGAAACGACACGTCGCCTGTGTGATCAGGCTGGATAAAGTGCTCCAGAGAGAAAAGAATAAAAAGCTATGGGGAAGCAAGAGATCATGAGGGCCAAGACAAATTGTTTGAGATATTACATTCTGAAGGTCATCACCTCTGTCACACACATGAACTGTGTAAAAGGAACTATTATTGTAATGGGGGGTCTGTCCCAAAACATGTATTCATGCAGAGTGTAGTCTGGTTTCAGGAGGATTCGATCATTGGGTGACTTTGATGCAGCGCCAGGACGCGCTTGGCACCGCGTCCTGCAACGTGTTGTTTTGCTTTGTTGACTTGTTTACTCATAGCGCAGAGAGGAATGTCCTATTTTACTTTTAAATGAAAAACACGTGCACGAGCGTTCTTGATATACTATTGAGAAAAATGACAATGCAAAATTTCACCACAGTCTGTTTACCGAGTGATGCACCAAAGTGAACTGAAGGTCAGTAGCATGCACAATGCAAACTTCGGCTTTTTGATTAATATAATTTCTTTATGAATGCGTTCATTATATTCAACAGAGTTTTACAGAAATTCTTTTAACGCCTGATGACAAACGAGCTGCAGGTGACTACTTCTAAAATTAACAGCGCCAGAAGAGAATTGCTGCTCGTTTGTTTTTTTGCGCCTCCTCGTTAAAGTCTGTTCCTTGCCCTTTAATTACTCCTTTTAAGGATTGGAAAAAGGAATATGCGAAAAAGAGACTGAGAGGAGGACTTGAGAACAAATGTGTTTATCAGATGAGTATGATTCCTTTAATTTGATTTATTCCCATTATTGCATGTGGGTAAATGTTTCTGGTTTAGCATAAAACAAGATTCTATTCCTTCCAGGATTTTTTATTTATTTAAACGCAATAAATTTTATTAATTGAATTTTATTCAACTGTTTTTAATCAGAGATTTTTTAATTTTTTACATGTGGTTCTTATAAATGAATTGGTTTTTTTTTCCCTTGCTTTGAGCCTTCTCCACATCGCATCATTTGTTTTTTTGCACAGGTTTCATATACCAGGTACCCCTTCTGCCACAACCCACCCTTTTCTCCAGGATTGTGACTGGCACTAGTGTAAGTATGCTCTGCATCTCAGTGTCTGGGTATTATACTGTATACAGGCATAGGGCCCAAGCACCCAACAGTGGCAACCCAGCAGTGGTGAGGCTTAAACCCCCAACCCTCCCATTAGCAACCCAAAGCTTCAAGTGCCTGCGCCACCACTGGTAAGTTCATATTAATGAACAATTACCCCCCCCCCAAAAAAAAAAAAATAATAATAATAAATAAATAATAAATATTAAAAGTTTCCTCTCACTTTTAGGGCCCATTCAAAAAAAGGTTCTTACTTAAAAATGGCAAATTGATTTGCGGGCACTGAGCTGAAGGATGTGGGACCAAGGAGTCGAGATGGTGGCAGTGAGAGTTTTTTGATGCATGCTTGGCCATTAATAAGTATTGATTTGAATAATAGGGTGAATTCATCATTTAGCAATTAACTGTTTAAAAGGGAAAAAGGAAGAGGCAAATAAAGTTTTAGACATTGTAAGACTTTCAGCTTTTTTATGAACGACCCAGATTCAGACAGAATTATATATACTGTATGTGTTTTTATAAATATGCTGAATAAATTCTAAGTGGTTTTGAATAATTCGGGCTAGGAAGGTTAACTAGAGACTGGATGACAGGAGGAGATTACAAATGATTAACAAACTGTTTTGTTTGAAGGCAGAATAGAAAGTGAAGAAGCCATTAAAGCTAGTGCTTGATAGTACTATTGAGAACAGATGCAGAACAGAACTTTACTCTTAACTGAACCAATTTTATGCAATTACTACTATTCAGCAATTCAATGCCTGCTTAGTAAAATGAAGTAGTCAAAGCTTAATACAGTCATGCCCCATTAAGCCCACCTCCCTCTTTTTGCAACAACCTCTATGGCTTAAATATCAATGGTTGCCGTGGCTCTGACATCCCCTGACCCCCCTGAAGTATTGCACAGCAATGAGGCACTAAGGCAAAGCTACGGCAATATGTGACGGCATGGAAAATGCCTTGGTACAGTACAATAAAACCCATTACATAAAACTAGTTTTAAGGTTTTACTACAAGGGTTTATAGATGTTTATGGAGAAATCTGTGATAGCCACCAGTGCTTTATATCTTCCAGGGAATGCTCTGTTGTAAAATAATCAGTCCCACTCTTTATTAATTTGCAGATGAAACTTGCAGATGGCGCTGATATTAATATGCACATTGAACAAAAACTACAGACAAAGTGCTGAGAGCTCATTTATCAGTGATACCATCTGGAAGCACTCTGTGCTGTCACTTAAATCCATGCTTTGTTATCACATAACATGTTTTATCATGAAAGTGGAAATTTGGGCTTAGACATCTAGAGGAGAGCTAGAAAAGCTATAAAAATTAGCTGATTCCACATTTCTCCTTTTTTATTTAATAGACTGAAAAGCAGACTAAAAACTCTACCAACAGTGTTTTTGAATGCATACCTGGAGGTGACAGAAAGCAATGTGGCCAATTAAAGTTTACCATTAAAACTACGTAATATAGACAAGTTGGTAAGATTTTTAACCACTATAATATGTTTAGTTTCGGCATAGCTGGAAAGCTATATGCTTTTAGACCTTTTATTTTTTACATTGTAAAACACAAGGTAATCACAAGAAAATGTGAAGTACACAAATTGTTTAAAAGAACTGCTTAAAGTTATAAAGCTGGGTTCATTAGCAAAACCACATAGAAGTACAAAAAAAACCCCACTACAACATAAAAAATTGCTAGCTATGAATGAAACAGTAACAAATGATTTCCATATTAATTATAAATTTAAATTGGTATAATGTTTGGTTTTTATGTTTTTGGGGCAAGTTCATATGAAATTTCTATAGGTAAACCCTTTTGTAAGCATACATACAGTACAGTTTGTATACATTTATATATACTGTATATATTTTGATATGTGGTAAGGAAAAATATCTGTCTAACAAGCCTATAAAATATTTGTTCCTAGTTATACCAAGAGATTTTTTACATTTCATGTTAGTTTACACAAATCTATAATGACATTATATAACAATATTAAGTAGGCCCCTAATTTCATGGTACTGAGTTCTAATCAAATATTCTTGAAGTTATTAATTAGATTATTAGCAATAGCAAAGTTATCATGAAAAAATCAAACTTACTCCTGGTGAGGGTGTCATTAATTCTGAAGCTGCACAGGACTTTATCCACATTTCTGGCATGAAGGAAGCCATTCCCCCTCACAACAACCTGGAATGACTCTGTGGAAAAAGGAGAAACAGAAAAGGCACTACAGAATTTAATTTTCAAGAGTTTATATAAAAAATAAAAAAAAAAGAATGATAAATCTCACAGTCTGATATGTGGTCCTGTATCATAAATTATGATGGTAGTTTAACAGGTATGCTAAGGATTTGGGTATTGTCATAAACAGCAGCTTATGTAACCCAAAATTCTGGTGGAGTTTTTAAACGGGTTTTTAAGCAAGTGACATTTTCCACAAACATGTTTTGTTGCTCATTCAAAAGAGGTATTTGGTATTTTGATGGAATTTATATGTAATAAAGATGTATTGAGTCGTTTTTTTGCAGAGCAAGCCATCACTGGATTTCAGCGTAAGTGTCTAGGACTTTAGATTGTGTGTTGGCTTTTAGTCCAGATTTCCAGCATTCTTTAAGGTCAGAAACATTAGTACGATCCCCTGAAACCTCACCATTCTGACCACTGTGGTTTTGAAAAAGAGCCTTTTTCACCAGAGACTTTGAAAGGCACTTTGTGGCGAGCAACGTTTGTAGCTCCTCTGACGACGTAACAAATTTAACATAACCGAAGCCAAATGAAACAAAACCTTGAAAAGAGGGTGCAATTTGCAGACAATTATCAAAAAGAAATGAGAGCAGCTGCTCTCCATGATGCTGACTCCACAGATCTATTTGGGGACGTGAATGGAACGGCGACATTTTGTTTTTGATTTACTCTCTTATCTTAGCCCAAAGTGCTAGAAAACCGAAGAGACATGCAGAATCCAATAATCTGCCCATAAAAAACTCTCCACTCTCAGCTCACTTTATCCAGCTGTCTCTGCTTGAAGATCCTTGATTCAGTTCTGTTCTTCATACTCAGCATTATTCTGCAGACTTGAAAGAAAAGGATCCTTGAGGCTTCTTTTATCTCGCAAGCTTGCTTTTAAGAGTTCAAGCCATGAGCACATTCTTCACCAGACAACTTCAGTGAAGCGCTTATTGTCTCCAACAGACATAAACAACGAGACGATTCAGACAGGAAGCATTAGCTGAAGTCATATTTATTCATCTGGTCCCAGAACTGTGACTGCAACTGTCCTGTGAGTTGGTCTTTGATTTTGTGTGATCTCAAAATTCACATCGGATGGTCATGTCAAGACCTTGTCTCAGGTCATGAGCGGCGTATGTAGTATAGCAACACTCATTGTCTATACTGCTTAATCCTGTATAAAGGGTTGCAGGGGGTCTGGATCTCAGGAGACCTGGGGCATGAGGTGGGGTACACCCTGGACTGGAACTGTCGATCCCATGCAAGGCGCACACACACACATTCACACACTAGGGGCAATTTGGGATTGTGAGTTAAACTAATCTGCATGTCTTGTTCGGTGGGAGGAAACCAGAATACCCGGAGGAAACCCACCAAGCACTGTGGGTGCAAACTCCATGCACACAGACCCTGACTCCACTCTAAAAAATGATTCTGTGGCCTTGTAAATTTCACAGTTATAAAAAAGTTATGTTACCTTAATAAAATCTCTAAAAGTCACATACATGATTGTTTGAGTTAGACAAATTAAAATAAATGCCTAAAAAAACAATTATTCATTTTGTCTTAAATTAACACTATAATTTAAGTTTACTTCACTAGTAAAAATCAGTATTTGACTAACTGAATTATATATTTAACTTGCACTTAATATTTTCTGATACATTTCAATCAAAATATCTGTTAATGGAGTAATTGTACTGATTAGTTTCAAGAACTACAATTATAAATTATTCCAACTCAATATTCTTTATGTTTAACAACAAAAACTTAAATAATTGAGTAAATTGCGCTGTGCAAGTGCTCATGGGAAGTCTGGTGTAACATCAGAGACAAGAAGGCTGTGAGGATGTGAGAATGGACATGAAGCACCTGGAACATTCCTTATAAATCCTGGTGAGTAAACAGCTAACACAAGTTACTGTAATAATGACTCTGTCTGCCTGCACACACAACTTTATAGTGTGTGAGTTACTGTTCTGAATCCTGTCACAGCCGAGCTCCAGAGCTAACGATAGCTAGCAACAGGCCGGTCCTGGGGTTCAGTGTGATTTAGCTTGTTTGTTCCCACCACCAAACTGCTCAGCTAAAGCGGCGTTAACACAGACACTTAAACTCTGGTGTAAAAGGAGAGATTTAACACCGAGCAGCAGCGCGTGCATGTCCGGGTTTTTTCCGGGTTTCTCGGTGTAAACGGCGGCGGTTGTGCCGCAATATTTGAATTTCTCCCGCCAAATGCGGTGATTTTGCGCAGCCTACCGCCACTGTGGCGAGGATATAAAACTAACATGTTCAAATACAGTAATTAACGCATTTGTAACGGTCCACTTCACACACTGAACCGCGAGTCTGCTCGGTCACTCCGACACTTTAAGGAGGAAACTCAGAACAAATCCGGTTTAAACAGCAGAAATGAGGTGCAGTGTCCGGACTCGGGCACTGTTTTATCCGTTACTGTATATGAGTATTTTTAACATGATTAAACACTGAGCAAGCAGCACCAGATGTTATAAAATAAATGTGCTAAGTACTGTACTAGTAACTAAAGCTATGAAATATAAAGATTTAGTGAAAATACAACATTTCTCTCAGAATTAGAATTGGGAGAAAGTAATATGAAATTAAAATATTGAAGTGAAACATTATGTATGTTCTGATATGTAAGTAAAAGAACCTAAAACTGATTGATTTTGTGTGTGTGTTTGTGTGAAACATGTTATATATTTTCTATATCTCTTTCACAGCACCAACACCACTAATGAAGAGAAGTTGAATAGAGATAAAACAGAAGGTAAATGTCAACCTTTTTAAATGTTACAGAAGTATTAAATGTGTAACCATTGAATAAAAGATAGAAATAGACTATAAGTCCAAAAAGTATGTATTTGAATGGAAGTACTATTTTACCAGTCTGGTAGACTTTATAGTAACAGTCACACTTGAACTTACTTGTATACTTTTTTTTTTTTTTCCTTTTTCAGGTGCCAGCTTATGGGATGGCGGTGTAAGCTCTGCACATTTGTCATATCATCAAAAGGAATTTCGATCATTATCGAGTGAAGCATGGTGCTGTTGGTCATGGATATTTAGTGTCCTGTGTTTATTTAGACTGTCATTGCTTCTTTAAGATTTGAGAAGGTCTGCACACACATTTGTATGGATCCCACAGTTTGCAGGAAACTGAAGTGTGAAGGTGTGCAATCTTTCAGATGTAAAATGTGACTCATTAGATTCTAATACAAAAGTCTACTTTCCATGTGTTAACTGTATAATACTTGTGCCAGGAGTATTGTTTCTGAAACTGTTTACTAATAACATAAATTCAGCTCTTTGTTTATGATCTTGTTACATGTCATTTGCAAAGTAAACCAGGTTGAGTTTAGACTTCATGTCTTGACAAATTTGGCAAATAAATGTTTAATTAAAATGAAAATGTGTGTATTGTTTCTTTCATTCAGTTAAAATATTTAGTAAATGTAGCACGTTTGTTTATTAAATAATAGTATAATTTTCAGTATCTTCTACCTTCCATTTCAATTATATCTACTCAATTATTTTACTCATTTTCACTTTTCATTAACTTCTAATTTTCATTACATTTACTCAATTTTGTACATCATTGTACTAAATATAGTTATTCAGGTCTACTTAATTTTTTTACTGACTTGTACTCAATTCATGAAGTATATTTTACATGATTTTTATATTTTTTTATATTTACTCAATATTTTTAAGTGTAAAAATGTTTCACCAAAAAAATTGAGTACAGCACAGTTTTATTTTTTAGAGTGTCGGGAATCAAATGCGGACCCTGCAATTGCAAGGCGATGCAAACCACTAAGCCTTACCCAGTTGTTTTTTTTTTTTTTACACAGATGTTTAAAAATCTGTGTATGGTCTAGCCTCGAAGCTTAACGTGGTGTGTGAAAAACATAGATGTATGAATGGAGGTTGGACACATTACATGGCTCACCTCCAGCACAAATACTGGAAGGTTCTGCTGCAAGGATCTCTATGCAGGATCTTCTCAGGATCTGAAAGGAAGACAGATGGAAGTATAGATCCCGAGTGTGCTTTGTGTTATTACACATCTTCGATAGCAGATAGAAATTTAACTGCACCATCTTCTTAAACCCTCTTTCTTTGCTTTATTTATGTCTTAGAACCATTGCATGCTGAGTTCAGAATTCTTGTGTAGTATGTGCGTTAAGTTGGTAATGATTCATTTTAAGCCTTTTACAAACTCTAACAATGTCATCTTAACCCTTAATTGGGTGACAAACCACATTGGTTACGTGTCAGGGACAGTGTCAGTACCGCAAGAAAAAACACATATTTGCAGAAATTAAGTATTTTTTGCATTTTAAATTTATGTGCCTTTAACTTTATTTGTGTTTCTATTATTATTATTATTATTATATACAGTTTTGGGGAAAGTTATTACCCAAGATGGGCCATTTCCCATTTTTAAGCTAAACACATACGGCTAAGTCCTCATTGGATCTTGACCTTTATAACGCTGACCGTAACAGACAGCAATAAGCGTAGTAACATGCACAAGAAATTTCACATGTCCACTGCCAGTGCCTTCTAATTTCCAAGCATTTGGTAGAAGTTCCCTTAATAACAACTGTAAGTCATAGCTCATGCATTTGTACATTTGTCACTGGTAATGCAGCACAGAAAGCCTTACCGAATCGATCACACTCTGCAAAGCCTCAAACCCACCATTCACTGGGAAAACATGATCTTTGCTGTCTGCAATCTTGGCAAGCTGAAACCAAATTACAAAAGCAGTCATATTCTGCAGCAAAACAAGCTGCTGTGTCTTATGTTTGGCTCTCACATTTGTCAGGCTTTCAATTTCTGAATGAATTCAAGTCTATTCTAAACTACAGCGAATCAACACACACCTGTGTTTCATTGAAGTCCTTCACCCCGACACAATAGACTGAGGCACCCAGGCTTCGGGAACGATTGGCCTGACAAAGCAACACAAAAATAGAATCGGTGGGAAGAAATACAAAGTCAGTGGCAGACTGTGAATCAGCATGTACAAGGTAAAATAACATAATATAATGTAATGACCACCTGCCTAATACTGAGTAGGTCCCCCATTTGTCACCAAAACAGTGATGCACTGTGTGTTCTGACCCCTTTCACTTGGAACCAGTGTTGCAACCAGCCTTCGCTTGCCATGATCCTATTCACCCTTGGACAACTCTTGGTAGGTCTTGACCACTGCAGACCAGGACCGTCAAACAAGAGCTACAGTTTTGGAATTGCTCTGTCCCAGTCGTCTAGACATCACAATTTGGCCCTTGTCAAAGTTGATCAAAAACAACCTTTGCTTGTTTCTTTCTGCTTCAAACTTAAGGAAAAGGGATTCACTTTTTGCCTAAAATATCCCACCCAGATGCGGCTAACCTGAGATATTGTACATGTACCTCTTGTGACCAGGACCAAATTGTGATGTCTAGGGTTAGCAAGAGCAATTCCAAAACTTCAGCTCTTGTGGGATGTTCCCAGGCTGCAGTGGTCAAGACTTACCAAAAGTGATCCAAGAAAGGAAAACAAGTAAACCATTGACAGGTTCATGAGGCCATGAGGTTCATGAGGCACAAGGCTGGGCCATGTAGTCCGATCCAATAAAAGAGCTAGTGTAGCTCAAATTGAGGGATAATGCATGGTTTCAATAAAACGGTGTCGGAATACATAGGTCATTACTGTTTTGGTAGCTTAAGGAGGATCTACTCAGTATTAAGGAGGATCTACTCAGCAGGTGGCCGAGGTACAGTACAAGGAGGTCTTGGAGGTTCGGCATTGGGGCAGTGGATAGCTCAGTGGTTAAGCCGTCAGACTATCGATGAGAAAGTAATAAGATCAGATCGAAAGAACTGCCATTGATGGCCACTTGATCAAGGCCCTTAACCCTCACCTGATTAGTTGTATTACTAAGATAAATGTAAGAAGCTCTGGATGAAGTTCTGTGCCAGATGCCAGTAATGTAAATGTAAATGACGGCTTGGAAGAAAAGCAAAAGTCAAACACGAAATCAATGGAAGCATGCAACAAAATAATACGCACTTTAAGAGTTGGTAAGACTTCACAAAATGTCTTAGTTGGACTTTGCTTTAAGGTACATTATATAAAGAGGAAGATCTATTAAAGTGTTTTAGTACTCAGGAGAATGGGACATGTGGTGCTGGGGAGGTGTGATGTCAAGACCTGATGGAAGACTATAAATTAATCTAATGGTTATGAGATTTCAGAAACTATTTCAGTACAAATAAGTTTTTATTATTAATTGAGTAATTTTTATGAATAGTTAGTAGTAGTTAATAGATGTTATACTGAACTGTTACCAATCATCTTTACACATACGTTTTTTAATATCTACTTTTTCTGCACATTTGCTACATTTTTTTTTTTTATCCTAACTCCACCTTAGATAGAAACTTTTGTTCATTTAGTTTCTTGTGTTGCGAATTATACTCTTGAACGTAGACGTTTTGACTGATCTTATTGAGATAAATTCCTGTCTGCGCAGATGTGCAGTAAGTACCTTTTTTGTTTCATTGCAAGCTTGGCAGACGAATGGAACGTAAATTGATCAGCCTCCCTTTTTATCTCATGTCCAAAACAAGGCATCAAAGTATTTAGCAGGTGATGAACGACAGCTGTATTGGTGTTTAGATCATAGCGGATTCATTGTTTTTTTTTTTCATTAGATTTCTTCTTTCCTCATGTGTGTACATCGGAAAAAAAGAGTCTGTGCTTCAGGCATGCAGAAAACTTCAGTTAAAGACAGGATTTTATACCAAGGTGAACCGGATATTCTGTAATTTTTTTAAATTTTTTGTTGCATACTTCTCTTTCAGCATAGTAGAAAAGATCCTCGTGCAGTTCTCCATCTGTGAGGGCGATGATGACGCTGGCTGTGCGGTACCCTGTTTAGTAATGACATCATAAAGATCAACTTCATAACTTTTGTAGGGATTTCATATGAGGATACTAATATTAATATGATAAACATACCCTCCGTGTTTCCATAGTAAATCTGTTCACTGGCCTAGAAGACAGAAGTCGCCATAAAGTTGATGAACGGTGTGAAAATTTCAACAGCAATAAATCAGATATGAAAATCCAACTTAATTTACTATAGTTAAGCCAAGATGGATGGCACCATTGACTCACCCTTTGGATACCCTCATGCATGAAAGTATCTCCTCCTGGCAGAACCCTCTGGAGCTCCTCCAGACCTTTACGAATTTTATCTCTGTCAAAAGAAAAACCCCAGGAATTACACCCTTAAAATGGATGGCATAAATAAAAGCTGTCCAGTGCATCAACAAACCTTCTTAGCTAAGTGGTATTTCCTAGAGTTGAACAGCCACATGTCACAGTAAAAAAGTATCAAGCATCAGATATCGACTATCAAAGAGTCTGAGATTCTCCTGACCATCTTCATCAAAACTGAGAAGAGCCCATAAACACTTTTTTTTTTTTTTAATTTATTTATGTGAACCACTTAATTCTTATTCTTATACACATTCTGTTCATCTCCCAGCAGAATTTGGCTAACCATTAGCTGAAAATCAAAAGTGAGCTTCAGGAGCCACGTCAGCTTGGCTCAGATAAGTGTGGAAAGCTTCCCTAATAAAACTGCATTTGGAAGGAAGAGTCAAAAATCTGTCTCCAGCCATTCGGTTTGGAAAGGAGCTACTCTCTGGATGCGACTGAGTCTCATGCTATCCCTTTTAGTGGATCAACCGTTGTCTGTAAAACTTATGTGTTCTTAACTCCAAGCAAATGAATAATGGTGTCTGCAGCTATGAGAAGCTGCGGCTGTAGCTGTAGATGTCGCTGCTGCTAGCTGCTGTTGGTATGAAAACTGGAAAGCAGGAAGACAGTAAACATTTCTGACTTTTCCTAGACATACGTTACCACCGTGGCTTGCAGAGAGTAAGAGCATATGGCATTGATCATAATGACCATTTTCAGAGCATTTGTCTTATTGGACCTTAAACTGCATGGGTCGTTAACCATAAAGCGTATTCCGTCCAGCTGAAATCATGCACTGGCAACGGAGATGTAACATTTCTCATGCATTTAATGCTTATTGCGTGCAACCTGATGCCCTGTTATCAGTGGTACAGAGTCCAAGCTTCGATAATGACACAAAGACATATAGCTTGGACACACACACACCGTGAATATGTAACATTATGACCACCTTTCTTATATTGAATAGGTCTCCTTTTGTCACCGTAACAGTGGGGCACTGCAGTATGTGTTCTCACACCTTTATATCACATCTAACCTTTTTCTGACTAGCTCTTCTATTGGATTGGACTACACAGCCCTAAATCCCCATGTGCATCAGTGAGCTTTGGCCACCCATGACTATGTCAGCTTAGTTTTCCTCCTTGGATTACTTTGGTATGTCCTGACCACTGCGGACCAGGAACATCCCACAGGAACTGCAGTTTTAGAGTTTCTCTGACCCAGTCCTCTAAAACTTGCGGCAGGGTAATGGGTGGTCAAGGCTCACTGATGTACATGGTGAGTGAAGGCTGGCACGTGTAGTCTGATCCAAGAGAAGAACTAATGTAGTTTAAATTGAAGAAAGGTTATTGCTGGTTGTGCAGCAACGTGTCGTGGCATGGAGGCGATCAGTCCGTGGCTCTGCTGAGGTGTTATGGAAGACCAGGTTGCTTTGATAGCAGCCTTCGGCTCATCTGCATTGTCGGGTCTGCTGTCTCGCAGCTTCCTTTTTACAATACCCCATAGATTCTGGTCCTTAAACCAGGTATTGGTACTTTTTGCAGTATGGGCAGGTGCCAAGTCCTGCTGGAGAATGAAATCAGTGTCTCCATAAAGCTGGTCAGCAAAGGGAAGCATGAAGTTCTCTAAAACGTCCTGGTAGATAGCTGTGCCGACCTTGGTACTGATAAAACACAGTGGACCTCAAGCAGTGGACCTTTACACTGGACCTCAAGCAACGTGGATTCTCTGCCTCTCCTCTCTTCTTCCAGACTCTGGGACCTTGATTTCCAAATGAAATGCAAAATTTACTTTTGTTTAAAAAGAGAACTTTGGCCCACTGAGCAACAGTCCAGTCCTTTTTTTGTCCTTAGCCCAGGTAAGACACCTCTGACGTTGTCTCTTGTTCAACAGTGGCTTGACACAGGGAATGCGACAGTTGTAGCCCATGTCCTGGATACGTCGGTGTGTAGTGGCTCTTGAAGCACTGACTCCAGCTCGACCCTACCAGCCCAAGCTGAACCCCATAGGAAATCTATTTGGTATTTTAAGGAGGAAGATGCGAGGGAGGGACGGAGCCCTGATGAATTGAATGCTGTACATGTTCATACTTTTTAGTAGTCCATTTTAACATTTTTAAAAGTTTTTTTTTTTATTGGTATATATTTTAATTTGCATTATAAAATAAAAAAAATAAATAAAACATTTTTGTATACCTACTACAGCATCTCTGGGGAAAAAAACCTCTTAGCTCATAGTAGCAAGGTTACTCACCTGTCCTCTGTTAACCGCATGAGAATTCGACCCTCGGTGGAAAACACGATAAAGGACATTCGAAGCTGTGGGCTGAAGGAAACAATCATGTGATTCACTCATGTGAAACCTGCTCATGCTGTTTGTGTGCTACAAATCTCCTTACCTGATGAACTTATGAGCCAGATGTGCCACAAAATTATAGATCTCAGTCCAGTGATGCTGCACACTTCCAGACCTGCACAGAGGACCAGAGTATTGAGAGCTTTATTAAGGCAATATATTGAAACATAAATTATTAATAATAATAGTTATAATAATAATAATAATAATAATACAAGGGACATTCAAGTCAAACCAGGATTTATGATGATCAATAATAATATTCTCCGGGATTAATCACCTGTGGCTAACTTGATTCGTCTAGCAGGTGATTATACGAAGAAATAAAGGGAGTTTTTAATTCTCATAACTGTGTTCTTATCCTGTCCAACCTAAAGTCCCGGTTTGACTTGAATGCCCCTTGTAGTATATTGACCAAATCAGAAACATGTGATGAAGCAGTTTCATTGTATGTTCTGATTTTCTATAGTACTAACACACACAGTCTAGACATCTTTTCCAGCTTTGATGTGGAACAACTGGCATTTTTCCTCCTTTCAAGTCCTTAAGGAATCTCTGAATACCGATAAATCTTCACCACCGAATCCCAGTCTTACTGAAAAAGACACTGGCTTCCCACCAAGTAGGCCATTTATTTTTGGGCCAAGCATTTCTACCAAAGCGAACAGCCCCCCATCCATATTTTCTCCCTTTTCAAACATGACCTTTTAAAATGATCCAGACAGCATGTGATGTAATGCAACCATATGTTAAACACAACGCTCAGCCTTCTGTCTGCTCCATATGGAGTAATTGTGTTGCTGTACTGTCTGAGCTAAATGTCACTCGCTCGGGGGAAAAATGGAATGACTTCATAGTCTCGTTATTGTGGTTTATGTTTTGTCCTTATAGTAATTACTGAAGTCAGGAACCAAAAGTTTTCTGCGCCAGATGTGAATCTAAAACGTGCATATGGTATGATATATAGTATATGATATTACACACATGACATTCAGACCTAATGTGTACCTTGTCATCTGTCCAAGTAAAAAGTGAAACATCAACACTATATTGGTATAAAATTTCATATTAATCCTAAAATAATGTATAGTGATGACTTCATTCGACAGGATACAGAGCTCTGCTGTAGTTTGTGAAGTCCTTTATCTTCTGCATTAAGCCAAATCATGTTTTTTCAGGGATGGTCGACTTCTCGGGAGAGGACATTTATTTTTTTAAAGGATACATTACACACAGCAAAAGCGTGTCATGATGATACAATATTGTTCATTAGAGTTGTGCAATGCATTATACACTGACCTAATAAGAATGATGAAGGGTGAACCCTGTACATGCATGCATACTTAAAAGTAGGTCAATCGATTTTTTTTCTTTTATTGTTTCAGATCTGTATTACACCACTGTGTTTCCTTTATGCTCGCTTCGAGGCTGCAGCTAAGGACGCTAGCGATGCTAATGCTAGCGGTGCTAACGGCTGCAGACAGGAAGTCACTGCCAGCACCGGAAGCGCGTTCATCATCACCGAGCATGACGTGAGGAGAGCCTTCAAGAGAGTGAACACCAGGAAAGCAGCAGGACCAGACGGCATCTCAGGCCGTCTCCTCAGAGCCTGCGCAGACCAGCTAGCACCTGTGTTCACTGAGATATTCAACATCTCTTTATCTCAGTCGGTGATCCCCACATGCTTCAAAGAGTCCATCATTGTTCCTGTCCCAAAGAAACCTCATCCTGCTTCACTCAATGACTATCGCCCTGTAGCCCTCACTTCAGTAGTGATGAAGTGCTTTGAACGCCTGGTCAGAGACTTCATCATCTCTTCACTACCAGACACACTCGACCCACTACAGTTCGCTTATCGTCCAAACCGTTCCACGGACGATGCAATCTCTCATCTCCTCCATACATCTCTCACTCACCTGGACACTCGGAGGGGGAATTATGTGAAAATGCTCTTCATCGACTACAGTTCTGCATTTAATACCATAATTCCCTCCACACTTACCACCAAGCTGGAGCACCTGGGACTCAGCTCATCTATGTGTCAGTGGATCTCCAACTTCCTAACTGGCAGACCACAGGCAGTAAGGATGGGCGGACATGTCTCAGCCCCTCTCACTCTCAGCACTGGAGCCCCCCAGGGTTGTGTTCTGAGCCCCCTGCTGTACTCTCTGTACACCCACGACTGCGTGGCCACTACCAGCTCCACCACCATCATCAAGTTCGCTGACGACACTGTTGTGGTGGGCCTGATCACGAACAATGATGAGACGGCCTACCTGGAGGAGGTTGGAAATCTGGAGAACTGGTGCCAGAGGAACAATCTCCTCCTGAACGTCAGTAAGACAAAGGAGCTGATAGTGGACTTTAGTACAAAGCAGGTGAGGAACTACCAGACCCCCGTCATCAACAGAAGCCCAGTGGAGAGAGTGGACAGCTTCAGATACCTCGGTGTTCACATCACGCAGGACCTGGCATGGTCCTGTCACATCAACACCGTGGTAAAAAAGGCCCGGCAGCGTCTCTACCACCTCAGACGCTTGAGAGACTTTAGACTGCCCTCCAAGGTGCTCAGGAATTTCTACTCCTGCACCATCGAGAGCATCCTGACGGGAAATATCACGACCTGGTTCGGGAACAGCACCATGCAGGACAGACGAGCTCTACAGAGGGTGGTGCGATCAGCTGAGCGCATCATCCGCATCGAGCTCCCTGACCTGCACTCGATCTACAACAAGCGGTGCTTGACCAAGGCCAGGAAGATCGTGAAGGACCTCAGCCACCCCAATAACGGACTGTTTACTCGGTTGCGGTCTGGGAAGCGATTCCGCTCCTTGAAGGCCAACACAGAGAGACTGAGGAGGAGCTTCTTCCCGCAGGCGATAAGGTCTCTCAACCACAACCACACCACTATGCAGAACTACACAATATTTTCATAATTGGTCAAATCCATCAATCTTCTTACATCCATGAACACTATGGACAATTACACGCTCACCTTCCCTCATATGTACACTACATGTCGTACGTTACATCCTGGACCATTGCACAAAGACACTTTAATAACTTTGCACACCTACCTTCACAACTACACTACATTTTACAGTTTTACGTTTACATCCTGGACCAGTGCACAAAGTCACTTTAATAACCTCTGCACTAAGACACTTTGTTCCATGCATATTTGCACACACCGTAAAGTATATTTCAATTTGCACAGTATATTTCTATTTTGTACATCCTATTTCTATTTTTATTTTTAGTTCTATTTTTTCATAGCACATTTCTATTTTTATTTTTAGTTCTATTTTTCCTAGTTTAATTTAATTTTGTAATTTAATTTCTATCGTATTTCTTTTATTCATATTTATTTCTTATTTGTAAAATTTAACTCTCTTCTAGGGTCAATGGCAGTCGTATAATACATTTCACTACATTTCGTACTGTGTATGTTTGTGTATGTGACAAATAAAATTTGAATTTGAATTTGAATTTGGCAACAGCAGGACTTCTTCTCACTGCGTCCAAAGTAAAAATGCTTGGTCAGAGTGTGGACAAACTGATGTGGTTAGGAAAAAAAGACCGAATCTTTTCAAACAGATGTACCAACTCATTCAACCCTTCTCTTTTGTGTTTTTTTTCCCATTGTTACTAAGATACAAGTCCCTATTCGAAGCCAGCTGCCAAAAAAAAAAAAAGGGGCCAAAACATTGGAACATCTGGATCTCATGGTGAAACGGGTTCAAGACAAGCAGAAAAGCAAAAGCGCAGGAATGATACAGTAGGAAATGTCAAAGAAATGCAAGGTAAGAGATGTTGTCTTTTAAAATGGACAAAAAGGAAACAATCAATATAATACAAAAACATACCCGAGATACAGTAGGTGTTAAATACTGTATGTTTTATAAAGATAAAGCAAAAACAGGCAGGAGAGGAAATATTATGAACACACTGACCTCTGTGAGGGCTACTCATAAATCACCAAGTACTTTATTGTGTCTATGACATAATACAAAGTGTTTCACATTTAAGCTCCTAACTGCTCCCACATCCTCGACCTTCTGGCAAGTACAGTCCTGCTGCAGGACACATTATTATACTGTATACTGCTCATCACATTGTTATTCATTCATTCCTCTTTCATGGACGAGCTTTATACTCGTCAAGAGAGGAGTGGATCTGGATTATACCCAAGGGACAGTCGGGGTATGCTCTTATTGGGACACAAAAGTATTGCAGGACATCATACACATGCATGTTCACATCCAGGGCCAATTTGCATATAATAGAAAACAATTTCTTAGATGTTTTTTGGAGGAAACACAAGATTCCAGAACAAAGCTATACAGACACTGACGGTATCCAGATAGATATAGAATTTCCCCCTAATGTGACCTCATAAAATAAGACCCACTCCCCTGGCAGTGGGTGTGGCTCATTTACATAGACACTAAATCTGTGCATTTGGAAGTGAAGTGAAACAGAAGGAGTTATAGAAAAAAATTGTGCAGCATCCATCATAAATATGTATATCAACATTAACATATTAAAACTAATGCATTAATACAAACCTGTGGTTTAAATCAGCGCTGCTGTAAAAAAAAAAAAAAACACTACAGTCTGACCAATCAGAATCCATTCAACAGAATTCAGCGATGTCATCTGCATAATGAAATACAACATACTTATTCACTATACTGTATGTTTGGTCTTACAGGTCATGTATTCCTTACCAACGTTTTCTACGTAATATTGATGCATTTTATAAATCTCAAGGTTTCTAACACACATATGAAAGTGTTGTAGCGTAAAGCACTGCCTGCCTCCTAGCAGTTTCTGCAATTATAACCAGATGCCGTTCCATTTGTCTATCCATTAAATCAGCCTGCCTCAGGTCCTGGATCGGTCCCTTGCTTTAATCCCTTGCTTTCTCATTGCCAAAAACAGGCCGTATTAGAGTGCTTATGCAATTAACAGTCAACCCTCTAATGAAATCAAGATGTCAAGTCAGCATGATAATACCAAACCTCAAGTTATGCAGAAATGAATCCATCCAGTATTTAAAAAAAATAAAAATAAGATAATAGATATTTGCTTTGTTAGAGTTATGAAGTGTGTGAAGAGAAATGAAAAAGAAAGAATAACAGTTCTGTTTAGTGGGATGCAACGAGCATTTGTTAGATTATATTTCCCAACAGCAATAATCAGGGGTGGAGAGTAACTAAGTGCATTTCCTTCATAACTGTTCTTAAGTATTACCTGTATTTCCCTTTCAGTCATTTTATAAGTGGGTACTTTTTACTTTTAACCCACTGCATCATAGAAACAAATGTCTGTACTTTCTACCTTACTACATTTCTAGATGGTGTTGCATTACATAACCACAGTGGTGTGTAGCATTTGAAGCAGTAATATCGCCACCTGCTGACTGTTATATGTAATTGTGTGATTTGCCTTCCCTCTGTAAAACGCCTAACACTCATAGCAGGTGTTTGAAAGTAGAAAATTAAATTAGAAAAAGAGAGAATGGCTTAATATCTTACTAGGCCTGAAAGGCCATTACAAGCTTAGGAATTTCGATACTCAAGAACACTTTAAAGGTAAGTACTTTTGTACTAGAAATGTTACTGGCGGACTTGTACTTTTACTTGAGTAATGTTTTATCTAGGGTACTGTATGTCTACTTTTACTTACGTACAGTATTTGTGTACTTTGCACACCACTGGCAATAACATCCTAGTGAAATAAAGAAAAATTCTTTATTGAAAGTGTTACAAGTTTCATATAAAATTAAAGCATGAAACTTTTCAAAAAGTTAAATTTAGATTGTTATGTGATCTTCTAACTTCTTTCCATGTAGCACCATAAACAGAACGACTGAGAACTGCTAAGTGTGTACATTAAAGTTGAACAAGTCCTGGATTATGGCCGTTTTAAGAAAAGGATCAATCTGGACTCATTAGAACACATGACCTTTCTCCATCGCTCCAAAGTCCAATCTTTAGGCTCCCTAACAAATTCAAACATATTCTTCTCACTAACAAGTGGCTTTCTTATGGCCATGCAGCGGTTAAGTTAACTGCACACTGTATGTGTGTGTGTGTGTGTGCATGGAAATGCTCTTACTTTCACTATTATACATAGCTGTGATTTCTATGGTCCACTTTATTACAATGCAACGTCACCTGTTGTTTAAGTGATCTCCATTTATGATTGTTTTTCTAACCACGTTCCTTCTGCTTTGCTTGTTACAGGTCCTTCTGAACCGTAACTTTAAGTATTGTTTGTATCCTTTACATACATTACTGCTGTCACCATAAAAGACTACCCTGTGCTCATTCCATGACTCTTATTCACAGTCTGTTTATAATGAACATCCTTTCATCACACTTTATACTGTTTGACTTTATTCTGTTATAGAAGCAGGATGATTTACAGTATAATCTCAGGATGAAAACAAGGATGGGTTCCATTTTCAGTCTCTAGGTTTCCTCCTCAGGGATTACTTCCCTTGCCAGTGTCAACTCTGGCTTGGTCTCGGATGCAAATCCACATCTGGATTTCATGAAAGCTGCTTTGTTGGCAATATCTATTGTTAAACAGTCTATACAAATAAAGCTAGGTTGAAATTAAATGACCAGGGAAAGGCATTTTACATCATCGCATCATGTTATGATTTAGAGTACTATTAACATTTATATACAGCAAAGATTCAGGACCAGGGTAGTCCTATGATAACTGCAAAATGGTATTTATGTCAGTACCATAGTACATAATACCAAACTATGGTACTTGGTTTTAGCATAGCACATACTTTGGTATATCACTTCATATTGGTAATATATTATAATATGGTAATATTGTAATCTTTGTGGTGCAGTTTTACTTGTTAGGGTACTTTCGAAAGGTTAGTACATAATTTTAGTGAATGCAATTGTACTTATAGGGCTCCATAATGGCTTCTAAATTCAGCAGGTATCTAATATGGTACCATACCATACCGTACCGTACGGTACCGTACCGTACCGTACCGTACCGTACCGTACCGTACCAATAGTGTATTCTAACATATCTAACATGGTACAGTAATATACCATACAGAAATATCTGAGATCATCAAAGATATAGAACAAGAATCATGAAAAAACAAAGGTGACATATCCTACAGAACATCATCATCATTGTCCTTATCATCATCATCATCATTGTCCTTATCATCATCTTCCTCATTATCATCATCATCATTATCATCATATTTTTCATCATCATCGTCCTAATAATTACTATCATGATCATCACCATTGTCCTAACTATCATCATCATCACCATCATCATTGTCCTAATCGTCCTAATTGTTCATCATCATCACTATCATCATCATCACTATCATCATCATCATCAGTAAGCTTTACCTAGGTCAGGATTATAGTGGATCTGGAGTATACTGGAGTCTCGGGATCATCGGCATGAGCCAGGAATACACAGTCAGTAGTCAGTAAGACGTCCATCAGAGGACATTATTCACAACTCATAAGCTGTGAGGAACCCGAGGAACCTTAATAAAATGCATGTAAATTCCAGTCCCAGAGGGTCAGTAAAGGTATTTTTTTAGGTTTTAGGACACGACAAACCACAGTTTCCAAACAGATTATGTTTATAAATTATATTATCTATTATTGACAAAATGTCAGTCAACATGTCAACAATTAAAATTGCTCCAGGGCTCCAATATGAGGCTTACATCTGTAACTGGATTATTTTTATTTTTACAAAAATCTGTTTCCGGGGGCTTGTTAAATTTATTTTACCCATAATTTGCCCCCTGGCTCTTACAGGTTTGAGGTCACTTACTGTAGATCATTTTATTGCATGGAGGAGTTTATATTTTCATAGTGTATCACAGCCATAGGGGGCACTAGCACGGCAAAGTCGCTATGACGATATGTCTCGTAAAAGGCATCATCATTTTAGGAGGCAGTAATTATAACAAACAGGAAGTAGTTGGCGCTAAAGGAATGAAGCTGAAGATGAGGTAATGCATTCTCATCCTCATTGTCCTGCATACCAGGTGTAAGGATTGTGCTGATTCGGAAAAAAAATCAGGTATTTTTTCAGGTTCAGTGTTGATGGTGACATGCACAAAATTCTCATGCTATGACACGTACGTCCCCCTCTATATACAGACGGCCTTAAAAAGCCTCTAAATCACTACAGTCCTTAAAGATGAACCTTTCCACAATAAATTGCATCAAATATTCTGTCCATATTCTTTTAGAAGTGAATGTACTCTGATGCTCTGAGGGTCCTGTTTATGATATATACAGTATGTGCAGAGAACACATGGGCTGCACTTACTTATCCAGGACGAAGTAGAGGTCGAAGCCTCCATAGCAGGATGGCGTTGCTTTTCCTTTATCTGGAGTTAAACCCACATTCCCGTCAGCAGTCCACACCAACAAGAGACACAGCAGCAGCACAATCCACCAGCACTTCCACTTGGTGTGAGCCATGGTCTCGGTGCAAGAAAAAAAACAATACACGACAACCAAAGGAAAACTCAAACCATAAGTCCCAAAGTGTCTGAGAGTGACGTCTTCTTCACTGCAGTTATTCCAGTGATCAGGTTAAAGCATCCTTAAAAAGAGTTTTGTTCGTCTTTAAAGTTCCAGAAGCATTAATGGCTGCTTAGATAATAGATGAGAAAAAAAAATAAAAGAACACATGCACAATTTAAACAATGGATGGTGAGCTGAGAGCCATTTTAATGGAATGAATTACTTGGAGAGAAAAAATAAACAAAAACAACAACAAGAACTTTTTTCCTGCACAAATGCACACGTGTATACACTGACATGTAGGGTACGGAATCATGCACCTCACTGACCCAGTTTCTCTATTCAGCATTACTAAAAGAGAGAGAGTGGGAGAGAGGGAGAGAGAGGGGAGGGATGTGTGTGTGTGTGTAATTGTTCATCACTGTCTTTCAGTCTTTAGCCCCACACTTTCCATTCCTTTTCCAACACAGACAGAAAAAAAAAATATTTAGGCAAAAGAATGGGAAGGTCCAGGCAGTGTAGCGCTGTAGTGCCACCTAAAGCCAGACAGCAGCTACAACTGATGCTAGTGTGACAGCATCCCGTCCCTGGAATGAGTCTTATAGTCTTATTACCACACATAGTCCACTCACAGAAGCACTTCTACCATAGTGCACAGCCATGCTGGTTCAGGACTACCTAAGGGGCTACAGTGAGTCTGATCAGCACTCTTTACAGCTGCGGTGATCAGAAAAGCATCTCGGAGCACAACACACATCAATATATACTGCATATGGGCTACAACAGAGGTCACAGTTGTAAACGCATTATGATTACCTGGTTGCATAATTGCATGATTTCTAACAGTACTTCTCAAACATTGTGCAGAGGCTCATTGTGGCTCATTGTGTAATTGCGTACACTGATCGTCTGATTAATGATTCAAAGTATTGCTTAATGGCGGGTTAGTTGTTAGCACTGTCGCCTTGCTCCTCCAGGGTCCGGGTTCGATTCCCGTCTCTGTGTGCATGGAATTTGCATGTTCTCCCTGTGTTTGGTGGATTTCCTCTAGGTACTCCGGTTTCCTCCCACAGTCCAAAGACATCCAGATGAGGCTAATGATGAGGCTCTCACCAGACCAAACTAAGCCTTCTGATGACTTTAAATGAATCTCAAATAAAAATGAATCAATTGAATCATTATATGGAGTATATTTCAGATAAAAGCCAGACATATAACTGCAAACTGTATTTACATTACATACAGTCTTAGAGAATCCAAATCAAAAGCCAGATTAAGCACCATTACAACACGCCTTCAACAATAAATCCTCTTGCTAGAAGGACATCTGATCATTTAACCTGCTGTCACAGTTCGCCACCAGAGGGCAACATGCTCCCGGACGCCATTTTGTTTTCGTTTGTGTTTCCTGTGTTTCCTTTGGTTTTTAGTTGAACTTCAATTCCCAGAGTGCACCTCGGTCAGGTGATTGGAGCACACCTGAACCGAGGGTAGTTAATTACGTTTGTTATAAATAGTCTTTCAGTTTAGTTTCCTTTGTCTGGCATCTGTTGTGTTAACTTGCGTTCAAGTTAAGTGGGTGTTATGTTTCCCTGTTCTTGGTGTCATGCCATTTCCCTAGCTCCTGGTTTGTGTTGTCCTTGGTTTAGTTTTGTTTATGTCCTGTCATGTCTTGTTTCTAGTTTGTCAGGTTATCTCCTAGCCTATGTTTAGTTTATGTTTAGCCTATTGTGTTTAGTTTATGTTTAGCCGTTGTGTTTAGTGTAACTCCCTGCCTTTAGTGTAACTCCCTGCCTTTAGTGTAACTCCCTGCCTTAGTTTAGTTATTGTACAGTTGAGATCCTGTTTTGCTTAGCTTGTGTTTCTCCTATGCCCTGTGTTGCTGTTCCTTCGTTCCCTTATGTAGATGTCTGTTTATGTTTGGTTTTTCTGTATTAAAAGACCTTTTCCCACCTGATCACCTCTGTCTATACACCTTCCTTAAAACCCACACGCAGCACCTGTTACAGAATGCCAGACCTAAAAAGTAATAGTATAGCGGAGGGGCCTCCCCTGGATATTTTTTTGGGGGGGGCTAGGATCATGACGTCGGGGCAAGCGGACCTCGTGGGTAGTCGGCTTGCCATCCGACGGAACAATGTGGAGCACGCAGGAGCGAGGGGAGCGACGCCCTGCAGTGCTCAGCAGCAAAGGACTGGAGAGGGCGAGCGAGCAACGCAGCAGGACTGGAGAGGCTCAAGGCTGGCGATACGACGCGTGCCCCCACAGACACAGGTCGACAGAACCAGGGGTAAGGAAAAACCCCAGTCGGAACAATGTGGAGCACGCTCGTCCAGCTAGACAAGGGGAGCCAGTGGAGGGCTCCAGTCTCCCAGAGAGCCCAGTGGAGGGCTCCAGTCTCCCAGAGAGCCCAGTGGAGGGCTCCAGTCTCCCAGAGAGCCCAGTGGAGGGCTCCAGTCTCCCAGAGAGCCCAGTGGAGGGCTCCAGTCTCCCAGAGAGCCCAGTGGAGGGCTCCAGTCTCCCAGAGAGCCCAGTGGAGGGCTCCAGTCTCCCAGAGAGCCCAGTGGAGGGCTCCAGTCTCCCAGAGAGCCCAGTGGAGGGCTCCAGTCTCCCAGAGAGCCCAGTGGAGGGCTCCAGTCTCCCAGAGAGCCCAGTGGAGGGCTCCAGTCTCCCAGAGAGCCCAGTGGAGGGCTCCAGTCTCCCAGAGAGCCCAGTGGAGGGCTCCAGTCTCCCAGAGAGCCCAGTGGAGGGCTCCAGTCTCCCAGAGAGCCCAGTGGAGGGCTCCAGTCTCCCAGAGAGCCCAGTGGAGGGCTCCAGTCTCCCAGAGAGCCCAGTGGAGGGCTCCAGTCTCCCAGAGAGCCCAGTGGAGGGCTCCGAGAACCCCGACAGGCATGAGCCAGAGCTGCCTCTGGCCAGCTTCGGCAAGCTTCCCCCGCTGCCCTACTTCGTCGACCTCGACGACGGCGAACCTCAGCCCTACGCGGATGGTGAGCTTCCACCTCTGCCCTGCGTCGTCGACCTGAACGACATCGTGCTTCCGCCTCTGCCCTGCGTCGTCGACCTGAACGACATCGTGCTGCCGCCTCTGCCCTGCTTCGACGGCCTCAACAACGGCGAGCCTTTGTCTGGCAATCCAGCTCTTCCTCCTCCGCCTTGCGTCGACGTCGAGTCACCTGCCTGTTTCGCTGACAACGACGCAGTGCTCCTCGCTCCGCCGCCCGGCTTCGGCGACGTCCCAGCGCCAGCGCTCCTCGCTCCGCCGCCCGGCTTCGGCGACGACCCAGTGCTCCTCGCTCAGTCTCCGCCCGGCTTCGGCGACGACCCAGTGCCAGTGCTCCTCGCTCCGCCACCCGAATTCGCCGACGACCCAGTGCTCCTCGCTCAGTCTCCGCCCGGCTTCGGCGACGTCCCAGCGCCAGTGCTCCTCGCTCCGCCCACCGGCTTCGGCGACGTCCCAGCGCCAGTGCTCCTCGCTCCGCCCACCGGCTTCGGCGACGTCCCAGCGCCAGTGCTCCTCGCTCCGCCCACCGGCTTCGGCGACGTCCCAGCGCCAGTGCTCCTCGCTCCGCCCACCGGCTTCGGCGACGTCCCAGCGCCAGTGCTCCTCGCTCCGCCCACCGGCTTCGGCGACGTCCCAGCGCCAGTGCTCCTCGCTCCGCCCACCGGCTTCGGCGACGTCCCAGCGCCAGTGCTCCTCGATCCGCCGCTCGGCTTCGGCGTGGACCCAGATCCTGTGCTCCTCGCTCCGCCGACCGGATTCGGCGACCCAGCTCCGCCTCCGCCTCCGCCCGGCGACCCGCCTCCGCGACGTCCCAGCGCCAGTGCTCCTCGCTCCGCCGCCCGGCTTCGGCGACGTCCCAGCGCCAGTGCTCCTCGATCCGCCGCTCGGCTTCGGCGTGGACCCAGATCCTGTGCTCCTCGCTCCGCCGACCGGATTCGGCGACCCAGCTCCGCCTCCGCCTCCGCCCGGCGACCCGCCTCCGCGACGTCCCAGCGCCAGTGCTCCTCGCTCCGCCCACCGGCTTCGGCGACGTCCCAGCGCCAGTGCTCCTCGCTCCGCCCACCGGCTTCGGCGACGTCCCAGCGCCAGTGCTCCTCGCTCCGCCCACCGGCTTCGGCGACGTCCCAGCGCCAGTGCTCCTCGCTCCGCCCACCGGCTTCGGCGACGTCCCAGCGCCAGTGCTCCTCGCTCCGCCCACCGGCTTCGGCGACGTCCCAGCGCCAGTGCTCCTCGCTCCGCCGCCCGGCTTCGGCGACGTCCCAGCGCCAGTGCTCCTCGCTCCGCCGCCCGGCTTCGGCGACGTCCCAGCGCCAGTGCTCCTCGATCCGCCGCTCGGCTTCGGCGTGGACCCAGATCCTGTGCTCCTCGCTCCGCCGACCGGATTCGGCGACCCAGCTCCGCCTCCGCCTCCGCCCGGCGACCCGCCTCCGCCTCCGCCCGGCGACCCGCCTCCGCCCGGCGACCCGCCCCCGCCTCCGCCTCCGCCCGGTGACCCGCCCCCGCCTCCGCCTCCGCCCGGCGAACTTCAATTCCCAGAGTGCACCTCGGTCAGGTGATTGGAGCACACCTGAACCGAGGGTAGTTAATTACGTTTGTTATAAATAGTCTTTTAGTTTAGTTTCCTTTGTCTGGCATCTGTTGTGTTAACTTGCGTTCAAGTTAAGTGGGTGTTATGTTTCCCTGTTCTTGGTGTCATGCCATTTTCCTAGCTCCTGGTTTGTGTTGTCCTTGGTTTAGTTTTGTTTATGTCCTGTCATGTCTTGTTTCTAGTTTGTCAGGTTATCTCCTAGCCTATGTTTAGTTTATGTTTAGCCTATTGTGTTTAGTTTATGTTTAGCCTGTTGTGTGTAGTTTATGTGTAGCCTGTTGTGTGTAGTTTATGTGTAGCCTGTTGTGCGTAGTTTATGTGTAGCCTGTTGTGCTTAGTTTATGTTTAGCCGTTGTGTTTAGTGTAACTCCCTGCCTTTAGTGTAACTCCCTGCCTTTAGTGTAACTCCCTGCCTTAGTTTAGTTATTGTACAGTTGAGATCCTGTTTTGCTTAGCTTGTGTTTCTCCTATGCCCTGTGTTGCTGTTCCTTCGTTCCCTTATGTAGATGTCTGTTTATGTTTGGTTTTTCTGTATTAAAAGACCTTTTCCCACCTGATCACCTCTGTCTATACACCTTCCTTAAAACCCACACGCAGCACCCGTTACACCTGCAAGATCTGGCAAAGGTTTTAATATCGGATACCCTCCCTGTCGCAACACTTCCATTTTCTAACCAGGCTTGGGATCGGCACCGCATACAGTGGCTGGGTTAATGGTATGGAGTGTAGGGTTAAGGGTTTTGCCCAACGACCCAGTCTCTTCTATCAGTACCCCAAGGTCCAACCACCTGACCTGCCACTGCCTAATTATTAGATACACTCCATAATGTGTAAGAATCAAGCTTTTGATTTTGTTTACAAGTTCAGTGCATATTAAATGATTCATGAAAATCCAGATGTTCGATAAGATGACTATCAGCACTGCCCTGTGTATTTATGTATATCTTCCAAGACAGAATAAATGGGGGTATATTCTTAATTAAAAAGATTCCATAATGTCCAATATATACTCAGCAAAAACACGTGGTCTTCCACTGCGAGGATGATCAGCTGTCCTTCCTGTCTCCCTGTAGCGCCGTCTTAGGCGTCTCACAGTGCAGACATGGCGATTTATCGCCCTAGCCAAATCAGCGGTTCTCATGCCTCCCTGCAGCATGCCTAATGCACGTTCATGCAGATGAGCAGGGACCCTGGGCATCTTTCTTTGGGTGTTTTTCACAGTCGGTAGACAAGTCTCTTTAGTGTCCTGCGTTTTTAGAACTGTGACCTTAAATGCCTACTTTCTGTAAGCTGTTAAAGTTTTAACGACCATTCCACAGGTGCATGTTAATTAATTGATTATGGTTAATTGAACATGTATGGAAAACATTGTTTAAACCCTTTACAATAAAGATCTGTAAAGTTATTTGGATTTTTACAACATTATTGTTGAAATACACAGTCCTGAAAAAGGGACGTTTTTTTTTTTTGCTGAGTATATAAGACATTTTCAACATTTGATTGGAATTATATTTCACTGCATTACTTTATTATCATTATAAAAGGTAATGCAGATTTGATTTGATTTTAGAGCTAAAAGCTTAGAGCCAAAAGTTACCGACTTCTCATTGAACTTTTATTTGCAAAGAGTAACAGAAATCCAGTTTCCCACAATATAAGTCATTTAAAATTCAACCTAAAACTGATTACAAGTCAAGCCACAGCCCAGATTATCAGCGATATGAAAGTGCCATTAATATTTAAAAAGGAAATAAAACTACACTAATGTTTGTTCGTATTACATTATCAGACCCACGGAAATAATCCCACGCTTGTTGTTCGTGAACCACCCATGTTTTTTTTCTCATATCTCTTCATGTCAGATGAAACGACCTGTATAAGGCAATGACAAGCAGAGCCGATTGCTCAAGTTATCAAGTCCTTTATTTGTCCATTTCTGCTGAGTATAAAAGGATGTGACTAAACCATTTAAACTCAGTTCGCGACTCCTGGTTTGAGAGAACTACCGAACAAACATGGTAAGGTGCAGGAGTTGATTTTAAACTATATTTAATCCCGTTCTTATGAGAAATTTGAACATTACTGTCAAGATAAAGACATTTCTAAGCATGTGAAACTGCATCTTCATCTTTGCAGAAGAGTTTGCTCCTCGGTGTGGTCGTGTGTCTGGCTCCTCTTCTGATCAGTGGAGAGTTTCCAGACTGTGAAACAGTGGAATTTTTGAAAGAAGGTAAAAAAAAAAAACGTGCATCATTCTTTTAAATGATCACATTATGAATATGAATACAAATATATTGCTATTATTTTTATACAATTTAGCAAGTATTTTGCTAATAAATTTGCTAACCGGACTTGATACGATGGATCACAAATAAGTTCTTTCCAGGTGAAACAAACTGCATCGATAAAACAGATGGAAAACCCCATGATGTGGATACTACTTGGACAAACTCTGAGTGCTACAAATGTCACTGCTCTTCTACTGGCATGACTTGTTGTGACACGTAAGCTCACCATTTCCTCACTTTCTCTTTCTAATCTAACTTAACAGATGGAGAGAGAATAATAAGTACAAAACACCATCGAGTAAATATTCATGACATTGAATAAGACTTTCACCATTACAAAAAGTACAGGTTTTTTATTTCATTCCAAAACTGTTGGAAGAGAAATAAAACTCGTATATCAAATTAGTCATATAACTGTCTTTATGTTCTGTAACAACTAAATACTGTACATTCTTACTTTAATTTATTAAATACATTTTATATCATGAAATAAAATGACTAACCCTACAAAAAATTTTAACTATTGAAATATGATTTATAAACTCTTAACATTACTTGTTTAAGAGAGTTCAACACTACATTTGGTACTAACTGACATGTGCGCTTTCAGAATTGTACCACCGAACAACCCCAGTCCTCAGCTCTGCACTGTGGAGTACGACTACGAGGCGTGCCAGGCCAAAGTCGTGAAAAGGGATGATCCGTCACAACCGTGCTAATGCCAGAGTCTGAGTCCAACGAGGTCACTGCAGATAACGATGTATACTTTATCTGGATCATTAAATACCTATTACACCAGAATGTGTTTGCTGCATTTGTTACGAATATGCTACAAAAAAAGCACTCATAATATCACACCCACTAAACCAGCGCATTACACTGATAAGTTTTTTCCATGCATCAGTGGCATTTATATCAAGAACACAATTTCACAAATCAAATATGAACTTTTAAATTTAAAAACTGATTTCAAGATTGCACAGTGGTGCAGTAAATATATAAGCTTTAATGAATTCAATGTTCAGTACCAATTTAAACATTATGTACGCAACAAAACAGCAGGAGATTATGAAATATTTTCCTTTAAAACCACAGCAATTTGCCAATAATTACATTTTTTGTTTATTAAAGAATGATGTCATAATAATAATAATAATAATAATAATAATAATAGTTATTATTATTATTGTTATTATTATTATTATTATTATTATTATTATTATTATTATTATTATTAATAATAATAATAATAATAATAATAATTATTATTATTATTATTATTATTATTATTATTATTATTATTATTATTAATTAGTGCGTCTATTAAAATATTTTCCTTCACTTTATCTTAATGATGAACTTTTGATTGTGCAGGATAACACAACAAAGTTAGGAGAGTAAAAACAAATGAAAAGTACTGGCTCACACACACATTCTTTCTAATTTACTGATAAGAGTTCTTGGGTAGCTGTAGATTCAGACCATTCATATGGATGAGATATTTTTGGGTGGCTTTACCCCAACATCCTGACAAAATTTCTATGTACTGTAGCAGTGTGCATGTACTGTATCACAGAACATATTAGGCAAGGAGACGTGCACTGCCTTCAGCTTTCTCTTTTTCGAATTTTTTTTTTTTAAATCATCATTAATAATAGTCATCATCCTAGTCCACTTGTTGTTTAAATGTAACATAACCGTTCTTTCTCTATATAATCTCGTGCAACACTAATGCACCTATCCCAGAAAGTTTTCTTGATACATTGGAATCATGATCAGACTGCTTGCTTCACCTCCCAGGAGCTCGTTTACTGGGCCAAACAAGTGGAAATGGCTTGGATCGAGGCCATGACTGTACGGGATGTGGCAATAACTCCCAGCCAAGTTCCGGTGACATGCAAGTGGTGTTAGCGAATGATTGTGTGTACAATTCCAACACACAGACGTGTCTCTTCTGGAATTTGGCCACAATTTATCTGTCAAATTTCGAGAGAATCAGGCGGTACGCTCTATGAATGTTCATGCATTGGCTTTTGTGTCGCCTTAATTCGGGATCGCTCATTCATGGATGTCATTCATGTGAAGTCTTCTGTAAATGTTAATCGCTTTTATGACCAAACACAAGTCCCGGTTTTGACTTGAACGGCAGTTTGAAGAAAGGTAATGCACTTTCTGAGTAATTAGATTTGAGAATACAACAGCATTAAGGTATATAAAGCTGTAATCATATAATACAAACACAGGAAAGGTTAAAAAAGTAATAAAAGGCTATATATATATATATATATATATATATATATATATATATATATATATATATATAAATTCTTGAACAACAAATATGTGGCTTTGTGTGATGCTAATCTGCTTCCTCAGTGTTTTGGAAATCCATTCCGTGTTTTATGTATTGTTACGCTGTTCGCTTCAATGATCCGGTCCGGGTTTTATATCTCACTACACTGTTCTCCTCAGTGATGCAGTCCGGGTTTTATATCTAACTACGCAGTTCTCCTCAGTGATCCGGTCCGGGCTTTAGGTTTCTCCCTGTGAGGCGCGGTGACAAAACAAAAGCGAGGCGGCCATGATCATACCGCGAGGTTAAAACATCACCACATTTCCTATTAAAAGTTGTTTCACCTAGTTTATAACTGTGTTATATATAATTATTTTCTCATCTTAATGACGTGAGGAAAGAAAAACCAACAATGGCGTCAAGGCTCGCGTCGTAGCAACGCCGGCTTCGGTATGTATGCTAATTTCCCTGTAGCAACATGCTAGCTTGTTTGCTAGCTCGCCTGCGCAGAGACCGCATTATTAAGCGTTTTCAGGTGAAATTATTGAATTTAGAGTTTTGTTATCAAATGTGCAGTGTTAGAAAAAAAACATGTTGTATTTTAAGCGTGGTTGTGTACGTGTCGGTTAATGGACGAGGAGGTGCGCTTGATCAGCGATATCGGGAAATATCGCGATATTTTCGACTCGACGTTACAGGAAAGGCGGTTAAACCGTGCAAAAGCAGGAATATAAACTGTATATATAATAACAGAGAGGTTACAATCAGTGTAGTTCATTCGGCACATCGCCTTATTCTAACGTCCTACCTTATCCCTACATTTAAACCTAGGATCAGCCAAGCTGTCAGGATCTGTTGAAGCAGTTGATCTGCAGAGATGGTTATGGGATCCTGTGCCTCAGCTGTTTAAGCCTCAATCTTAAAGTAGATCAGGTTTAGTAGAGGATCTCTTGACATCTGGTTTATGCACAAAGCACACTTTCCGTGCACCATTTTTTCTCGACTGTCACCCAGGATACGCAAACCCTCAGATGTCAACACCACAGACTCGAACAAATGACTGATCTGAAGGTCTGCGGTTCAAGCCCCAGCTCCAACAAATTTTCCCATGTTGGGCCCTTGAGCGAGGTCCTTTATGTTTTATGATGGACCCTGTGCTTTAATTGTAGCCTCATGACAAAATAAACTGGGATTTATGAAGACATAAGATTTTTAGCGGAAGGATTATGACGAATAAACACCTCATTTAATCCATTAAGTCACTGTCCAGCGATACCTTGGCACACGAATTTAATCTGTTCCAGAGGCAAGTTCTTAAAGCGGAATTTTGTATTGTGAAACGCATTTTTCCATAGGAAATAATGTACATGCAGATAATTCGTTCCAGCCACCCCAAAATATTGTCAATTTCCAACACTTTAATCGTATTTTTGCATATAAAAACTTTAAAACATTTAGAAAAAACTTCTAATTGAAGTAAAATATGAAACAAATAGACATTAAACCTCGTTCAATTCTTTTATGATTCAAAAACCAAATTGAAAGTGGCTTCCATTTTCTTCTTTTTGCTGTCCTTGCTAACATTCTCACTTCATCACTTGGCTTTCCACTGACTCAAACGAGGTTAAATGGCTCCTGGACATATGCGCAACAAATTTCTTGCAGAATTTCAGTTCCTAATGTAACTATTCAGTACCACTCACTGTATACCGACTGACCCTGCGCTCTGATCCCAGCCTTCTAACAAAATAAGCCAGGGATTTTAAATAATAACTAATTTTATTGTGCAGTAATTTATATGTGATGCATAAAGACGTCTATATAAAACAAATTCTGGTTGTGCTTGTCTGTGGGCTTTCCTCTGTGTATATAACAATAGGCAGCGTCATCATCAGCTTTTATGTCACACTGTGTGTGTCACAGGTGTTCATTCCTCACTGAATGTAACAGTAGGCAGCGCTTACGACAGGCAGGTTTATGGGCTGATGAAACATTAGAGCAGCATGAAGAGCAAGTTGACCACACAATCCATTCGCGGGTAATGGTAACATACGGGCGTCAGGTACATTCTAGTAGCTGATAAAGTAGGAAGGTGAGAGCTCTTGACATTTTTTTCCCCCGTAATATCAGTAATATTGGGCACAGCGTGGAGGTTAACTTTCTCATTCATTTCTTCTTTTGTGCTTGATGGTTGCTCACAAAACAAGTAGGTGCGTACTGGCACATGCTGTAAACCAGAGAGTGTAAAAAAATTCAAGGGTACCAAGAGAATAAAGACCAAAAAATATTGTAAACGTTTACAGGTACGGTACAGATTTATCGTGCTCAGTGTGAAAATGCCCTTAGCATAACACGTTGAAACAATTTTGAGGATACACTGATGCAGACTTTAAAGCACTTGCATCAAAGAGTGTCTGAAAAATGCCATAAATTTAACATGATGCAGGCTGATGCACTGATACTGGAAAAAGAAGTCATCAGTTGATATCATATCACATGAAAATACATAAGAAGGAAAACTTTGTAAATACACTTAAAATATTAGAAAATAGATTCTTATGCAAGGAAACCATCTTTGGTTTCAAACCTCAGACTCAAAACAACTGTTTATTCATCTCAGAATACAATGAGTTAAAAAAAAAAAGAATAATATGGGGTTGATGACAAATATGCTTTTAATTTAACAGATTAATTGGTTTGTGATTTGGTGATACTTTTCATTTTTCCTCTGCAGCTCTGTCGATCTCATGTTAAAGTGCTTCGTTATCCTGGGACCTTAAGTGCCCCCGTTTGTTCTTAAAAGAACCATGTACCGTGGCAGCGGAGAGCGGGACTTCCAGACGTCGGCCCGCCGCATGGGCACGTCTCTGCTCTTCCAGCTGTCGGTGCATGAGAGAGAACTGGACCTGGTGTTCCTGGACCACAGCTATGCCAAGCCCTGGAACGCCCACCCTGACGCCAGCAGTGCCCGGCCCACCCGCATGCTATTCGTCACCCCGCGTCGACAGCAGGACTCCTCTGTGTAAGTGGTTAGATAGTTTATTTGCTTTAAAACTATTTCTAGATAATCATGTCGACCAGTCATCCATTAGAGTATACGATAAGTAATTTTTTTTAATGCTTTTTCTAGGGAGTCTGAGATGTCCATTGATGTTGAGACGGTCACTCCCACTCCCATGCCTCTGTACGACAACCAGAAAGCTCGGAGCGTGATGAACGAGTGTGAGCGCCATGTTCTGTTTGCTCGGACTGTTGCTGACGGCCCGCTGCCTCCAGATGACTGGGAAGATCATATTAACAAGTATGAATTTTTCTCTCATGATCCAGTGTGTGTAGGAATGAGACCCCGTCCAGGTTTGGTTTTTATAAAAGTAAAATTAATCAGCAGTGACCATCCTGAGGTATTACAAGTGCCATGCCAATTTCCCACAGACTCAATTTGTTATTAGTAATGCATGTTTTGTGTAATATTTTTCCTTGCCTAGTTACAGTTCATTCAGTTTAATGTTGTGAAACGTGGCGCAACCAGAATGCCTTCGCTCTATTGTCCAGAGATCACGAGTGTGTATCCTGCTGCAGTCATCTGTACCCTCTCATGATGAGCACAGTCTCACATCAATCATAGTGACATCAATCATATCGACACTAGCCAATCATCTGCATCTGAGATTTATTCCCACCCTTTTGACGTTGCGTGCACAACAGTTTGAGAGAGCGCACGTCTCAGAGGCGGCGCATGATGGATTTTAATTTTTAGTTGGAGTCAAGATGTGTGATAATTTATTCAGTTACATAATCGTTATGCAATTCATGTATTGCCCCACAGTGACAAATATGTTACAGTTCCTCTGTTAATCCTATACTCTAAACTATTTACACATTAGTATGCATTTTCTTAGTATTTCAACTAAATCTGGGGAAAAAATATTGAATCGGTATATTTATAAAATTGTGATACTAACAGAATTGCAATACAAATCGTATGAGTACCTGGGTATCATGATGTCATGTTGGCTGGTCTTTCACGATTCCCCTCCGAGCTGACAAGTATTTTAAAGAATTTTAATTTAATAGTTCAAGTTTGAGGATTGATTACATTTTATACATTTTGATATTATACATAGGATTGATTTAAAACAATATTTTTGCATGTTTGGAAAGAAAAATTGTGACAGAAAACTGTATCAGCCAAGAAAATTGCAATCGGTGTATTTCTAGTAATATTTTTTGCATCATGTCAGCATATAACAAAATGTTTGTTTTTTCTTTTAGAACCGGGTGGACGATGGCTCAAAACAAGCTATTTAATAAAGTCCTGAAGGCGCTGCAGGCGGAGAGACTGGCCAGGCTGGCTAATGAAAGCGTGAGAGACCTACACTTTATTTATTTATTATTATTTTTTTTTATTTAGCCTAATCCTTAATTTCAGCATTACATAATTAATTTAGTCAGCTTCCACCAGAAATAAAAATGTTTGTCATGGGTAGTGCGCTTCAAAAGTGTACATTACAGTCTAATTATCAAATTGTGTATAAGTCATTATGGTTGATCGGATCTACATCGTTTTTTTTCTGCTAATTATTTTATCAGGCATGCTATAGATCTGCTCTGGTTATCTGGATCTTTTCTTCTTTATGAGAATTTAAACCTGTTCATGTGTCTTCAATCCTCCGTCAGGTGTGTAATGAGCCCGTCCTGCGCAGGATCGCGGTGGATAAATGCGCACGTAAGGTTCGTCACGCGCTGGCCAGCGTGAACTGGGATCCTAAACTCACTCAGTGGCTCCACAGCACCCTGGTAGAGTCTCTGAGCCTGGCCATGCTGGCTGCCTACCTGGACGTTCTGCAGACGCTCAAAAGCAAGGTGAGAACGCTTAACCCTTCTCTAAAGTGTCCCGGAATCCACAGCAAAGACGTTGACTCATCGTGCCTTCCCGTGACCCGTCAGGTTCCCTCCCTGATCGAGCGCATGTTGCCAGCGACTTCTACTAAATTGGGTGGGGCGGGAGCTGAGGCGCTCTCCCTGCTCCTGAAGCGGCCCTGGGATCCGGCCGTGGGTGTGCTGTCTCAAAACAAACCGGTATGTAAAGAAATTTTTTTTTTTTTAGTCTGACGTCATAATGAAGCGATTTGTATGGAGGCTAGTTTGATTGATGGTTCGTGGTTTGTTTTTGATGTGTGTGCGTTTTCAATGTGTTTAGAATAAACTTCCTGGTTCGCCTCTGATCCTGCTTTGCCCATCCGGGCCGACGGTGCCCTCCTTATCTACCTCTCGCAGAATGAGATTCTGGCAATCACAGCTCTCATGCTTAGGCAAAGTAAGTCTCTCTCGCTTTCTCTGCCTCTGCCTTTTTCTCTCCAGTTTTACAAAATCAAGCCCACATTTCCATTATTTGTACCAAAACTAAACAAGCAACATGCTTTCCATTTCTCAGGTCGTCCCGATAAACACTCACGTGGGCAGTGGGGCGAACATTGGCATCACGCAGTGTCTGGAGCACCTGATCGGCACCGTCAGGGGAAAAGTCATCGAGGTGAGCAAGGCGAAGGGTTTAAGGAATTCTGATTGATGAAACACTTCAGCTGGTGTGTAATCTGTGCCCAGTTTGCAATAGTAAATGATTGGGTTGTTTGGTTTTCAGGTTCACAGTCACTTCCCTCACAAGCCCATTGTCCTGGTGGGGTGGAACGTAGGCGCGCTGATCGCTTGCCACGTGAGTCAGTTTTTGTTACTTGTGAAACGCTCACTTCGCTGTGTTTGAGGAAATATTTTAATCTTTGCGTTTTTTTTTATCTAGGTATCGCTTATGGAGCATGTGACTGCCGTTGTGTGTCTGGGTTTCCCGCTGCAAACAGTCGTCGGACCCAGAGGGGTAAATACTGAAAGGCAAACCTGCTATTATTTATTGTCTGCAGTAAGAGTGTGTACATTGTAAGGCAGTTTAAAGTTTTTAAATGTTCTTCATTCCGTGTAGGACGTGGATGACCCCTTGTTGGACATGAAGACCCCCGTGCTATTTGTGGTGGGTCAGAACGCGCTGCAGTGTGGCGCCGAGAGCATGGAGGAGTTGAGGGAGAAGATCCGAGCGGACAACAGCATGGTGGTGGTAGGAGGGGCGGATGACAACCTCAGGTGCGTCTGTGCGTTGAGACATTAGGCGACATTAAAATATCACCCTGTCTCAGAGCTCCGCCCCGCAGACGATTTCCCCTCCTCATATGTTTTTCTCTGGCTATATTGCAGGATCGGTTCCTCCAAGATGAAGACAGAAGGTCTGACGCAGACGATGGTGGATCGCTGCATTCAGGTTCACACTTTTAAGCAACGTTAATTCAGAATCTTTAAAAAAAAAAAAAGGCAAGTTTCCTGAGAAGGTGACCATCTGTCTGGTTTTACTTTTGTCACCTTTAGGATGAGATTGTAGACTTCCTGACGGGCATTTTGATGCGAGCAGAAAGTTCCAGTCTCACCTCGGGGGAAACGCGGGACCTTGACGCGGAGAAGAAAAAGAAACCGCGTCGCGAGTTGCCTTTCGAGACAGAAAGGTCGCGACCTTCCTCACCAGCCATCAGGGTTCCGATCTCGCCGTCGGGATCAGAGGTTAGTTAAATGAATAACTACCAGGTGTTTGTTCTTCTAATTTGTGCAGCCTGTCTATGTATTATCAGTCACGGATCACATCGAGCGCCCGTCTTATCGTTACTATAGAAACGACGGCGTATTAGGATGACCACATGTGATCTGTGTTAGTAGTCAACCGTATTGTCAGAGCTGCTGTTGCAGAAAACATATCAGATTTCAGGATTTAGGCTTTTGGCACCACACTGTAGGAAACAAGTACTGATGTTGGATTTTTGTGGTGCTGTCGCCCCCTGTAGGACATGTCCAGTGTGTGTAGCAGTCCCACAGCCAGTCCCAAAACCAAGACCGCGACTTTATCTCCAGCTCAGAAGTCAAGTCTCATCACCGCCACCCAGCTCCTCAAAACACACATGCAGCGATCTGGAACCATGCTCACACACAAACAAGCTCAAGGTGAGTGTGTGTGGGGGTGGAGGGTGCACATCCCTAAAAGCATAGCATTTAACCATGCAAACACACACACAGTTGGTTCACACAGACTCCCGGTGCATAATCTCTGCATGTTTTCGTTGTTGAATTGTAGTTGTGTTAGATGTCAGTAGTATCCATTGTAAGCATTTAGTCACCTTCCCTCAGCTCATTCCACCTCCCCATGACGTGTGTGCGGGAGTGTTTCCTCCTTTCCTGTCCTCTCTTTCTCCTTTTTTTCCCCCTTCATTCTGTGTACCTTTGTCTTCCGTCCGCTGCAGCTCAGTTCGCTGCCTTTATGAAACAGAACATGCTGGTGAGGAAGAGCGTTCCTCCTGGCAGCCCCTCCTGTCTGTTTGGTGAGTATGTTTCCCTTCTCTCTCTCTCTCTCTCTCTCTCTGCATCACTCATCACTCTCAAATCTTTTTCTTTTTTCTTTTTTTAACGTTTTTGATATTCTAATCCTCTGTTTTTGAAGAAACTTGCACTTGTTGGTCATATTGTTAAACATCAGGGTCGTAAATTTTTGACAATACAAGTAGCCCCCGACTTAGAAACATTCAAGATATGAACAGACCATGATTCTACTTCCGGTTCAATCACAGAAGTAGCTCACATACGTTGTACAAACATAGACATTGCAGTGTACCAAATACCAATATGTGCAATTATATAGAATAAGTAAGTAAGTGAATGTATAAAATGTCTAAAGTTTGCTATATTGTACGTGTGGGGGTGCGGAAGAAAAGAGTCGGTTTTACCGGTTGCAGTGAATCAGTCCAGGAGCATGATGATAGATAGTCCTAATAGAGAGTAATCCTAATTTCAGAAAATATTGTATTGGCCTGTGTTGGAGTTTATAGTCCAATACAGTGGAAAACAGCTCCGAGATTATGGTTTTTGGCCAAATGATGGCAGTGTTGGGGTAAGGGAACCGAGATTTAGTCAAGTGAATTGTTATGCTTTACATTGTGTATTTTTGTCAAAGATATACAAGACTCACTTTGTCGGACTCAAGAACAATTTGGACTTACGAACATGCTCCCGAAACGGAGTATCGTACCATTGGGTGTCAGTGTTTTAGACTTCTTTTTATCACAGTATAACTGACTAGACATTAAAAACTAAGAGTGTTCAAATCAATTCGGGACTTTGCGCACAGTACATTAGGACTCTTAGCTGCAGTACAACATTTGAACGTTTGAACATTCTGCGAGTAGAACACCCGATCATTGAAAAATTGACAAATTACTTCTCACCAGCTTGCAAAAGGCAAAATCATTCACCAGGATCATCATACAGAAGCTTGGAGTTTACCACATGCCCTGTACAGTCCTGACCTCGCTCCAAGCCATTTTTATGCCATTGTTTGGGTTATTAAAGGTGTTCCTGGGAGGCCAGTGTTTCAGATGTGAAGCAGGCAGCCCGATCATGGCCTCCGGTGTATTGAGAAATCTTTCTACATTGATCGCATTCAAGCACTAGTAAAATGCTGAGATAAGTGCATTGGTGTAGCAGGGGATTATCCAGAGAAAGAAAGGGGGTTTTTACTCTCATAACTGTGTTCTGTTAATCTGCACAATCACAAGTTCTGGTTTAACTTGAACACACTTTCAGCTTTCAATTGATTCAAGTGTTGTACTTCATCTGGCCCCGGCAGTCAGAGACTCATGGGGTGGGAGAGAGCAAGAAATGGGAGTGTTGCATAACACGTCGTTGATAAATCATAAATATTAAGACCTGTGTTTAACCTTTGACCCTTTGTGTGCCACAGTGCCTGTGTCCGGCGAACAGGTGGAAAGTTTGGAGCAGAACGAACAGCGGCTCCATCTGAAGAGGAGGCAGACGCCAAGTCCCACGATCTCTACAAAAGCCTCCAAACGGGCCAAGATCAAAGTCACCATCGTCTCCCACGGCGACGCAGCCAGTGGCACGGTGCCTTCCGGCATCCAGGAAGGTAAGCGCACAGGAAGTGTGAAACAGATCATTTTTAATAAATAAATAAATAAATATAAATAACTTTTAATAAATACATTTTTTATAAATAAATATATGTAAAGATATGGTAGATAAATGCACATGAGGTAAAATACTATATGTATTTTTTTTTACAGTAGGAATGTCTGGAAAGCCCCTTACAGTCACCATGGGCCAAACTGTATCAGGTGCCAAAGACCTTACTGGACTATTGACCGCAAGGTTTGTGGAAACTTTAGTGACACACCTTTTACACACATCTGCATCTGTATAGTTTCACTGTGAGTGTTGTCATTCAGGTCAATCTCATTATGTTGTCATTGTGGGATTAGTCATTGGCAGGTTTGGATTTGTGTGAAGAGTTCAGGAGTTTAGTTTAAAGGGAAAAAAAATATTTTATATTATGGTTAAGGAATGCATTTTTCTGTAATCTTGCCTGTAAGACCTGTTAAGTAGTATTTATTTAGTTATGCTAAATGCTTATAAATGCTTAAAAACATTAATTAAAAATTTGTCAATAATCTCTACTTCTCCCACTATTGGCTGGTATGATGACTAATTCGGTCGCTTGTAATATTTCCTAGTAAGGTCCAAACTCAATATGATACCACGTTTAGGGAGATATATTTATAGTATGATTGTCCTGACTTGTTTTCGGTCCTTTTGTCCTCATAGGTCTGGGACTTTGACGGACGTCTCTGGTGGTCTCAGCTCGGGAGGAGCTTCCTTCCACAGCCTGCAGGGCGGCGTGATATCCGGCTCCTCCTCCAGCCCAGCACAGGTCCAGAATTCTACACAAGGTAAAATGGAGAGACTGCAGAGCCAAAAAATCTAGAGGGGCAAGCTAGAGAAGGAACTTCTTCTAAAAGATGAACTTAAACTCTCAATCTCAATCCCTCTGGGTTTGTGGTTCGAGTCCAGTTGGGAAGGAGGAGCTAGAAAAAGGCTTGACTTCACCTTCAGGACTTTAGGATTCAGCACTTGGGCGTAGTGCATAAAGCTGTTGTGCAATGATGCAATGTTCATTTCTGACTTTTTTGTGTGTATGTTTTTTTTTTATTTTTTTTTAAGCCAACTCCGCCAGTAGCCTGTTACAGGGCCTGAGCTTCAGCCTGCAGGAGATCACGTCCAAGCCCTCGGTTCTGCCCTCCAGCACTCAGGTACAAGCCCAGAAGATTTTGCTCCACACAGCTTTGCATTGCATTGCATTGCATTTTCCTGTATATACAGGTGTTGGCATTTTCTAAACCATTTTCTCCCTCAGGCTTCAGTTGGGAAGGCTCAGGCTCACGGGCAGGTGTTAACCACACTCAGTCCAGCAGGTGGCACCCTTGTGCGCGCGGTTCCCGTCGTCTCCACCGGCTCCGGAGTGACCAAAAGCACAGCCATCCATCAGCTCCTCACCAACGGAGGCCTGGCCAAGCTGGCCAATAGCCTGCCAGGACTGGCCCACGTAGCCAATCAGAGCGCGGGTACGTCCTTACCGACACCGCGCTCTTCCAAACAGAGGCGACCGCGCTAAGTAGGGTTCAGGAAAATGTTACTGTGACTACTGGCTGTAACTCAGCTTAGCAAATTGGCAAGACCAGAACCAATCAAGCACTGACATGACTTAACTGAAGTGCTCACTGATAGATAGAGGAGAATAAAAGTGTGTTGTGTTCCAGAGAAAAGATGATGTATAAATTTGTTTTTGTATATATGTACCATAAGCAGGGTTTACTTATGTAAGAGAAAAGCAACATACAGACTAGGTCGAGTTCCAGTTTAGACACAAATCAAATTACCAAATAGAGGTTGTAAAAACATTACAGTTAACGTTGATCTAGTTCTCATGTCACCGGCTGTTTTTGTCTGTTTCCACATTCTCATTATGTTCATCTTCTTATTTGTTTTGTCCATTTATTCTTTTTTGTGTTTGCTTTGACCCATGTACTGTTTGACATCCACTCACAAATGCATTCATTAAACAATAACAGCAAACCAGCATCACTGATGCCAGGCTTTGTCATTTTTTCCCTGTTTTTTTTTTCTTTCCCTTATGTATGTATTGTTTTTCTCACAGATAAACACTACCGTAAGTATTTATGAAAAATTACATTTCAGATTTGGGTGTTATTTTTTTTCAGTTTGAAGATTACAAGGAAATCATATTTGTTTTGATTGCAAATGCAACTCAACACGCATTCACCAGAGGGCGCTGAGTGACCTTTATTTTATTCTCTACTGTACATGTCGTCCTTATGACTTATTCTCATTTCTTTATAAAATGGTTTTATGATCAATCCCAAGAAAACTTACTTAATTTTTTCTTTCTACTTTAATTGTTTTTTTTTCCCCCTATGTTTTTACATTTTTTTTTAATATATAATTTTTGCTCATTCTGGTTGAGTTTTGTTCATTGTACATGTCTTTTGCCTTTCCATTAATTTCCCTAGTACGGTCTGACAATCAGGTGTATAATCCAACCCAATGCTACATCATTCTCCATCACATCCGTGATACAAGGTATCTTTATTTACCAAATTACTGTAATAAGTTATTGTATAATAATCCATTATTTTATCAATATGCATTTGTGGCCTACATTGTATCCCAATGTAGCTAAGAATATCAGTGTCCTATTTTCAGTGCTGTCTACAGTTATTGACACTCCTCTACAAAATGATGAGTTTACTATGGGAAACAAAAAAGGGATATTTTGAGCTCGCTGTATAATTTTATACTCCATATACAAGTCAAGCCCGTAATTATTCATACTCCTGGCATCTTCTGACTTAAACTTACTTATATTCAACCAGCAAGTTTTTTCTTGATTAGAAATGACCAGCATCTCCCAGAAGATAATAAGATGATGTACAAGAGGCATCATTGTGGAAAAAAATATTAATCCCCTTTTATTTACATTTGAACAAAAATGGCATGTCCAAAATTATTTATACCCTTCTCAATAATCAATAGAAAATCCTTTATTGGCTATTACAGCAATCAAACGCTTTCATGTTGATAATAGGTTCCCACCACCGTGTTTGACAGTGAGGACGGTGTTCTAGGAGTTGAAGGCTTCTCCTTTTATTTTTTACGCCAAATTAAAGGCTACATCATTGTGGCTAAATAATTGCATTTTTGTTTCATATGACCATAAAACAGAAGACCAGAAGTTTTCTTCCTTGTCCAGATAAGCATTTGCAAAGGCCAATCGGGCTTTTGTGTTCCTTATCTGGAGAAGTGGAGTTCTCCTTGGTCTGCATCCGTGCAGTGTCCATTGGACTGTCTGCCTTGAGATGTTGCCACCAGCAGACCCAGGTTCATCAGGATGGCCCTAGTGGTAATCCTTTGATTTTTATTATTATTATTATTTTATTTTATTTTTACCTCTCTTACTGTCCTCCTGGCCAGCACAGATGTCGCTTTTGGCTTCCGACAACGTCCTCTGAGATGTTTCACAGTGCAGAACATTTTTTTTAAATAATTTGCACAGAAGCCACTGAACCGAGATATGGTCTTCTAGCCCTTTTCTGACTTCACTGTTTTTCACCTGTTGAGTTTATTAAACAGCTTTTCCCAATAAATCAGGGTAATTAGAAAGCTGTCGAACAGCTTGGACGATTTGTAATGGTATAGAACTTTGGATTTCCCCATAAACTGTGACAGTTTGAAAAGGGTATGAATAGTTTTGGACATTCCACTTTGTGTTCAAATGTAAATAAAAGCAGATAAATATTTTTTTCCACAATGATGCCTTTACATGGTCTTTATTACCTTTGGGAGACGCCTGTGTCATTTTTGGTCAAAAAAAAAAAACATGCTGGTTGAATAAAAGCACTTTTTAAGTCAGAATTTGCCAGGGGTATGAATAATTTCGGACTTGACTTTGTATACTCTGTTTATTTGAATGAAAGCATTTTTATGCACAGGAAGAAATAAGTGTGGAAGTGTACCTACATCAGATACCAGTATTGCCAACAACTCTTTGGTTCTTTACTTCAAACTTTTTTTGATTTTGATGTTTTTAAATTAGTGTCCCGATTACAATAAATATTTCAGGGATAATAGCACAGACTTTTTCACATTTTATTTGTTTAATAAGCTTGGAGACGGTTATGAGCTGTGTTCAAGTCAAAACTTTATTATGCAGATTAAGAGAACACACTTATGAGGGTAAAACCTCCCCTTATTTTCCTATATAATCCCCTGCTACACTAAATCTTTCACTAGTGCCTGGGTGCTATCCAGGTACAAAGTTTTGCCAGAGACATAATAAGATCGTCTGCTTCATGTTTAAAATGCCGGCCTCTCGGAAACTCTTTCAAAATGCCCCAAAAATGTGGAAATGGCTTGGAGTGAGTTCGAGACTGTATGGTAAATTGTGGCAATAACTCCCAGCCGATTTCCTGTAACATGCAAGTAGTGTTGGTACAGTTCCCACAGACATGTGCGTCTCTTGCGCAAGTTGGTGATGAGTTATCCATGCTTTCAAGGATCAGGCTTGCACTTCTTCAATGTTCAGGGAAATGACTCCGGGACACCTCGTCATTCATCATTCATGGACTTCTTTAAAACATTTGCACCGTTGAAATGTTTTCTACGGCTAAGATTCCCCCCCATTAGTTTTACACCTTCATTCACGAGAAACTTTGGTTTGACTTGAAGCAACTTGGTTCACTTCTACATTCAGAACTCCAGTATATCCTCAGGTTTGTATCGTGTGGAGTTCTGTCTTTGACAGAGATATAGATTTCTATGTTAATTTGAAAGCAGTGTAGGTTTGGGTGTCTTGTCGTCCACTTCAAAGCGCTATCAGTGGCCAGGGTTTAACCTTGTGGGAAAGGCAGCCATGTTTTACGCTGAAACCTATTGTGTGTGTATGTTAAGCAGGTCTGAAAGCACCCACCACCATCACGGTGACACTGCGAGGCCAGCCGGGTCGAGTTCCAGCCCTGGGCCATGCTGGAGCGATACTGCCACCACACAACACATCTGAGCAGCAGGTAGGACTCGAGCCCAAACAAGAGTGCAGTTATGGTGTATACCGTAATATGATTCACTTCAAACCATGCAATCTAGGTAGTCCACATTGATTTTTTTTTTTCTTTTTTCTTACATTCCTGTCAAATGTGTTTTTAAAAGTATTGGGATCCCTTCTACTTTCCTTTTCGTCTTCATTGGACGAGTTTTGATTTTATAAAGGGCCCATTTTTTATATTTTACTACTTCTTTAACAATTTAACACCGGTCTCTCAGAGCTTCCCCGAAGTTAATGCTCCGCTTCAAATACCCCTTATTTTTTCATACCTCTAACTCATTTTATCTTCCAAATGCAGTCTGTGTGAATTAGCTACTTCTGAGCCACGGCCACCAGGGCTGACCAATATCTTTAAGTTCTAATTGTGTTTGTCACGTACACAACCATACACAGTATGACATGCGGTGAGATGCTTACACGACTGTCCGTGACCTAAAAGAGAGAGACTTTTAAACAAAATGTAGAATTTACACTAAAAATTAAATAAAAATAAGGTCACATTTGGAGGGAAAATCGAATTGGCTTGTTTAAGCCTGAGCCAGTACAAAATTAGGAAAAAAAAAAAGTTTTTTTTTTCCACTTTATTTTCTTGGTCTAAATGACAAAAAGTTAATATTATGCAATAGGTTTTTTGCCATGTCCATTTACACCACTGTAGTAACCGTTTCACACTGAAGTTTTACATGGCGAATGCTGACACACGGAGTCAACCCCTTAATATTCAAAGCATAGTAGTTCCCGTCTTTGCCACTGAAACATTGATGCTCTGTGTTTTTTGACACCTTCTGATGGAGACCAGCATTAACTTTTTCAACAATTAGCGCTACAGCAGCTCTTCTCTTGGATCAGAGTACATGGACCAGCCCTCGCTTCCCATGTGCATCAGTGAGTCTTGGCCACCCATGACCCTGTTGCCAATTTTGATTCATTCCTTGCACCAGTTTTGGTCGGTTCTCACCACTGCAGTTTTGGAGTTGCTCTGACCCGGTCCTCCAGCCATCACAATTTGGCCCTTGTCAAAGTCATGAATTCTTTTTGTGTTTACAACACATCAACTTCAGGAAGAAAAAAAAAGGTTTACTTGCTGCCTAATTTTTCCCACCCACTTATATTGTAACGAGATATTGAAAATGTAGCTATTGTGAGAAGGGCCAAATTGTGATGTCTAGACAACTGGGTCAGAGAAACTCCAAAACTGCAGCTCGTGCGGGATGTTCCTGGTCTACAGTAGTCAGGACGTACCAAAAGTGATCCAAGGATGGAAAAACGGTGAACCTTCGACAGGGTCATGGGCGGCCAAGGCTCACTGATGCACATGGATAGTGAAGGCTGGCCTGTGTAGTCTGATCCAATAGAAGCGCTAGTGTAGATCAAGTTTCTGAAAAAGGTTAATGCTGGTTCTGATGGAAAGGTGTCCGAACACACTTTTGTTTTAGTGGCAACAGGGAGGACTTGCGCACGATTAGACAGGTCGTCATAATGTTATAGCTGGTGGTGTGTGCACCAGTGTGGTTATGGAAAATATAGCAGCTCATGGAATGCCTCTGAATCAAATTGGTGGATCAGAACTAACTGTATAATAACTCTTATTATCCATAAAAAAAATCAGTCCTGATAAAAAGGGCCACTTTTAGCTGATATCCTGCAAGATACCGTGCCCTCCAGACATTTTCACCTCACGTCAACTTTTCCACATTTCAGTTTTACAATAAGGAATGGAATTTGAATAAATTAGAATAATATGTCCATGTTGCTGTGTTTACACAGATATTTTTTTCAATCCTACTGAAACCATTCCAATTAGACGCTCTTGTTTACGTGGATGTAATCCGATCAGATGTGCGTTTACAGTATATGCTGGAAGGAATTGATCAGAATAAATCTTGTTTGGCATTTTCGCATGCATAAAGTGGTTCTGCCGCAGTAAAGCATTTAATCTGCTGGAAATATAAAATTTTTCTTCTCCAGCTTTGAGTTCACGTTAGGCTTCTCATCTTTTTTTCCGATAAATCCCGCCTTCTGCATATGATTGGTTGAAAGAATTAAGTCTCATCTGTGATTGGCTAGATGTTTTACTGCGTGTGAATTGTGAGCCAAACAGTGTCCCTTCCTCAACTAGAGACCCAGTGGATGATGGGAGACAGCTGTTCTCATAACGAATGGAAGCTAAATTAATTTTCCTGGATACTCATTACATTACCCAATGTTACATGGGACAAAGACTTAAAAGAATTATTAAAGGTTTACCCCACTCAATCAGGCTGCATCAGGTCACATTTTTTTTGTGGAATATTACGGTTCATGTGAATGCATGTAGTCAAACTGGGACTTTTGATTGTGCAGAACACAGTTATGAGAGTAAAAACTCCCTTTATTTCTCTATATAATCCCCTACTACACTAATGCACTTATCCTAGTGTTAAACTAGCACTTGAATACCAGTATGGTAGAAGGTTTCTCAGTATGCTGAGCCGTGATCAGACTCCCTGTTCCACACGCTGGCCTCCCAGGAACTCCTTTAATGGCCCAAACATCTGCAAATGTCTTGGAGCGAGATCAGGACTGTACAGAGCCACCTCAGCTGGGATCACCATTCACGGATGGTCTATAAAACGTTTGCACCGTTCAAATGTTTCACTGCAGCTATGAGACTCATCACCGTACTGTTTTCGAAGTCCTCTGTAAATGTCAATATGTCAATGACTTCATTCACAAGCCCAGGTTTGACTTGGACGCTCCTTGTACCATCTACACATCGAGTCCTTTAGGAGGAGGTGCCACAAAAGCTCCATGTTACAGATTTCTTTATCAGCTGACAGCCGTGTGAAATCCTTTTACTCTTGCCTGTCACTTATCATTCCGTTCAAACTTATCAGCCCTGCCGTTACTGATACTGATGCTTTTTTATCCCCCTCTAAAAAATTTCCACTCCACACTCGATCACAATGACGGCCCCTTCGTTTTCCATCATCGGAATTGATTGGTTTCGTTCGAGTGGTTGCTGTAGGAACAGTCTCTATGACCACACAGAGGAATGGAGAGCTAATTAGCTAATTAAAATGCTGACAAGTTTAATTACACACATGCCCATTTCAAACCGAGTGGCACATGCCCAGTGACTTTTTTCCCCCCAAAGGTTCATTTTAAACACTAATTTCATTTCAAGCTTTTGACAGAATTTTCTTTTAAACCAATTAGTGTCGGACATATCAGGTGCAAAGAGACGAGAGGATTCATAGAGGAGTCAGACGTGTTTGCATGATGCCTTTAATTATATGGTAGTCGTTCTCACTTCTTATTTCCTGATTTAGAAATTGACCTTGAAGGTTGGCTTGTTTTTTTTTTTTTTCTTTTATCGTTGTTTTTGAGACATTACAAATAATTGGAACAGGAACAGGCAACACACTTTTATGAACAATTACAAACTTTGTACATAATAAAATGATTGATAATAAATTCTGTAGTAGAGATTACTTGGATACTAAGAATACATTCCTACAATAAATATATACAAGTAGAATTTTATATATATATATATATATATATATATATATATATATATATATATATATATATAATATGTGTGAAAAAATGATTATTTGATCCCCTGTAGATTTTATAAGTTTGTCCACTTACAAAGAAATGAAGGGTCTATAACTATTAGGATAGTGACAGAATAACAAAAAAAAATCGCCCCCCCCCCAAAAAAAAAAAAAAAAACATTGTAGAAATGTCATAAATTAAGTATTCATATATATCAGCCAAAGAAATGTATATACAGTTAATTAAAAAATAAGTTTACATAAATATTTCAGTATTTTAACACTTAATAAAATTTTTTATAAAAATTTATATTTATTTAAAATATTTTAATTAAATATACATTATATTATTTTTTTTTCCTCAAGTGTGTACACATTTCTTTGGCTGATATACAGTATTTGGAATAATTAATTTATAACGTTTATACAATGTGTTTTTTCTGGGATTTTTTATTGTTATTCTGTCCCTAAACTTTTAAAATAAAAATAGGGTTATAATTATGGACCCTTCATTTTTTTGTAAGTGGACAAACTTACAAAATCTGCAATGGATCAAAGAAAAATTTTCCCCATTGTATATTATGTATCACTATTACTAATATTGCACACCTTACAAAAAATATTTTAAAGGTCTCTGTAATTTGTCTTTATTTTAAACATTTTTATAATATTTTTAAAATCGATTTCTTTTGTGAAACAACCACTGAGACACAAGTAACAGTTCAGCACTTCTCTTCCAGTGAACAGAAAGTCCATGGGAAAGGTTCACTCTGTGTGAAGTGCTCTTGACGCTCAGAACGGCTTGATTCGTAAACAGAGTGCTGAGGCTCTCTGGGAAAACGCTGATATCTTGACCGCGTGGCTGATCGGCTTTCATCGACTCGCTTCACCACCGTGAGGGAGTTTGGAGCAGCTGTGGACGCTGTGCTGCTTACCACCAACACCAGGGATATGGATCAGTGTTTTATCATAAATTTCGATCCTGAATGAGTGTAAGATCAGTTAGCGAGCAACAAGTACTGCTCGATGCTGACATTGTGATTCCCTGAGCTAGCTTAAAAAATGAATTATCCTGTACACATGTGGATACTGTGTGGATGAACAATAAAGTCAGGTTTCTGTCTGAAGTTGAAATCCTCCTTTGAGCCTTTCTTACTTTGATTCTTTATTTACTTAGGACATGTGCTGATTAAAAACCTCATGTAACCCAAAGCCATTATTGTATGCACTTAAATTTTAAAATATATTTTAATTATATTTATATGTAAAAATAAAACCACTAAAAAGGGCAAAAGGGTTTTTATCATATCATCACTATTGTCCTTCCTTTTTATTAAAATTTCCACACTGTTATGAAGTTCACAGTTTTATGATGTCAGCTAATACAACTAACATTTAAATTAATAAATTATAAAATCATGAAGCATCTATAAATAAATGCTGATGATAAAATAAGGACGCTGTGGTCAACGACATGAACTATGTAACACCATATAAAGAATGAATGAATGAATAAATATGTAGACTAATGATCAGCGGATTAGTGCCGTACAGGTCTTGTATAGCACAAGATGTCTTTATGGAGCTTGTTATGGTAACAGGATCCAGTGAAGGAAAGAAAAACATTACAAACCCATATGTGACATACTTTTGGCCACGTAGAGTATATTAAAATGATTTAAAATGCTATAATCTCTCCTAGATAATACTGATATGAAAGTATTGCTGTAGGACTGGAGTCTGGTCTTAATGCTTTTTATTATTTATTTATAATTTTTTTGCCACTGGTATTGGTCTGACTAATAGTCCTAGTCTTGATCAGGAAGGAGTTTTCAAAAATAATATCAATAATAAATAAAGGTGTTTGCTGCATCTTTTAAACATGTGCAACGTTTGACGAGATGTAATTCCTACCACTATGAAAACAGCCTAATACAACTGGCACAGTGCACAAATGGTAGTTTGATGGTTTAATGGTCTTAATCTTGACTCTATCTCCCATTCAGTTGGTTTCAACTATCTGAAGACCAGTGTTATTTTTTTTTACAGTACTTTAGTCTTTAAAGTAACTAAGTACATTACAAAATGACTGTCGTTAATAAGTAATCAGTTACATAACAGCGTTCCCTTCAGATAAAAGGAACTAGTTTAAGTACTTTTCCATTGCAGAAAATGAAAACTCTTTTGTGATTCCTCATGCATGTTGGTTTAGTCAAATCAAATTCAAATTTTATTTATTTGTCACATACACAGTCATACACAGTACGATATGCAGTGAAATGCTTATACGACTGCTAGTGACCTTAAAGGAAAAGAATAGTAAAAGCTTATACATAAGAAATAATAGGAATGAAAGAAATACTTCAAAAAATAAAATTAACTAGTAAGATATGCTGTACAAAGTAAAATATACTGTAATAAGAGAAATACGTTAGAAAATAAGATTAACTAGTGCAAATGTACTGTACAAAGTAATAGTAAAATAAACTTTACAAGACTTATAAAGTCAAGACTTTATAATTATTCTACCATCATCTCTCAGTGAAGTCTGGCCCATAATCTGTTAACTACTAATAACCCTATCACTCGTTTGTCCGGTGCCCCGCATACACGAACACTAAGGAACGTAATACCGTTTAGATAAAAATAATAATAATGTATATTAAGAAATACAACGGAATATTGTGACTAAATGGCTTTATTTTATTATTAAAATAAATAATTATGTTAAATAATTACATGTTAAAGTACCATTCTTCTCTGCCTACTTTTAAGGGAGCGGTGCCCCTGTGCCTCTTATTGACCGGCCACCACTGTTTGTTAGGGAACATTAGTGAGCAAACAGCATCATGAAGCCCAAGAAACACACCGGACAGGTCAGGGATAAATTTGTGGAGACGTTTAAAGCTGGAAAAGGTTATAACAAATATCCCAAGCTTTGAACATCTCACAGAGCGCTGCTCAATCCATCATCTGAAATTGGAAAGAGTACGGCACAAATGCGAACCTACCAAGATATGATCATCCACCCAAACTGACAGGCAGGACAAGGAGAGCATTGATCAGAAAAGCAGCCAAGAGGCCCATGGTAACTCTGGAGGAGCTGCAGAGATCCTCAGGTGGGACAATCTGTCAACTATTAGTTGTGCACTCCACAAACCTCAAAGGGGTATAAATACTTTTGCAGAGCACTGTACATTATAGGCAGCTATAATCAGTCGCCCTTTCACCAGCCTGATTTTTTCTCACTCTGTGAGAAGTTAATTTGATACAAGAAAGAAAATCATAGCTTGTCATATTACAGGGAAACTCTACTGCCCTGAAGACCTTCTACAGTGTGTTCGTGTTAATAAGCACCGACACAGGAGACTCCTTCCATAAGGATTCGATCCGTGTCTCCTTTCTATATCATACTTTCACAATTGTGACTTCATTTACGGAGGCACAGTTACAGAAAATGAATCGAAGCTTCCTAAACAGAACTGACGTCAAATTGCGGTAATGTTCAGTCAAAGGTTTATGATTCATAGACTTTATGCTTCTGCTTTTTCTTTTAAAGCATTGCTTTATTGTCTGCTGCAAGGATAAGAAAATTTGGGGGAGTAAAATACTTGTAAAGCTAAAATAAAAAGTTGAATATAATGGGAGTGCTTGGTTAGCAATTATTGAATCAGGTCCTACCGAAACTGGTATAACGTTTTTCCGAGCTGGGAACAGATGTCCACAAGCTGGATTTGTAAGCCATCTCATGCCTTTTAATGAGAGTCTAAAAATGTCTTCTTTAAAAAGAGATGTATTTATATTTTCAGTGGCATCATTTCGAGGACAAGCTTAAGTTTTTATTCTGAGTCACTGCTTGTCTGCGGAACAGAAGCTGTCCTTGAATCATCATAATGAGGATGATTAGGATAACAGCAGCGATAACAGCGCTACATGATTATAATAGCGCTGCCATGATTGTAGTGTAATTAGGGAGACGGAAAGAGAGGGGACGGTAAAATTGCTTTCAACAGGTTTGGATCCCACGGCGTTAATCAGGCACTTAACCTGCTGTGTGCCAAATCTGCACCGTTAACGCGGATCCCGCTGTTCGTATTCCTAATGAGAGTGCTGCATATTCCACTACGCATAAAACTGCTGTGTTTGTATGTCAAGGGTTTTTATACCAACCTCGGATCCAGTCCAGGAAAACAGGAATTATAATATGTTTAGAAGATGGATTGTTTTCTATCAATTGTTGTATAATGTCGTAGCTTTACAATAAGGTCCTTTGCTACAGTACATTCAGTCAGCTTCACAGAATGCAAAAGTATTCACTCCCTTTGACTATTTCCACATTTCATAGTGAGACAACCTGAAATAAACGTATACTTTTTTTAAATGTAATTTTTATGTGATGCACCCATTTTCAACACGTGATTATTTATAATTTTTTTATACATAATTTGATTTCACATGAGTTGTATACACGACTAATTTACTTTCACATGTCATAATTTTTATTCCCCTTAAAGTCAAAAACTTTGGAAACATCTTATAATTCCATCATCTACACTGTAAAACAATACAGAAGTATCCGAAATACACAATAATCTCCTTTAAACAGTTGATATTGAGATGTATCTGCTACTTATACTCTGTTAATCCTTCATAACGGCTCTAATCTGAGGTTCTGTTTGGTAATTGGTGATTTTTGAGGCTGGTGACTCTAAATGAACGTCTCCTCTGCAGCAGAGGTAACGTTTTGGTCTTTCCTGGGAAGGTCTTCATGAGAGACAGTTTCATCATGGACGCTGATGGGATTCACAAATGCACTCGACACAATACTGTTCTTGGTAGAACTGTTCCAGAAAGCCTGACCTTCAAGTCTTAAAATAACTGATTGTTGTTACCTGTTAATTAACTACATAAACCTATATGTGTTATTTCACACTTTTATCTTCAGTATTGGTCTAGAATGTATAAAATAAATCACAAAACAAAAAATGCATTCAAACATCTGACTGGTACTGTATATCGTGCATTTTGTTACCAGTTATTTTTATGTGATTGACAGATTTTTTAAATGCACTTTATGTACATGATTTATTATCACATGTGGGTTTTTATATGACTGATTTTTTTTAGTATCTTTTTATGACTCATTTATGTTCCACATTATTTTCATATATTATTCATTGTCACGGTCACTTTTATTTTTGCAAGTGTTTTTCATAGTTTTTATCCATTGTGCATTTTAGTATGCGATTACATGTGACTCATTTATTATCATAATTTTTTTTACTATTGATTTGTTTTTTATGTGATTTATTTTCACATCTAATGTTTGAAAATGCTTCATTTTCACATGTGATTTTTTTGTACAGGTGTTTTTTTATAATTTATTTTTACATGATTTTTCAATCAGTTATTTAGCCATTCCACCATATCAAACACTTTCATGGTCTTTCTCAGACGTTAGGCACGTGGTATGATTTTTAAAGAAAAGGCTACAGGTGGCGCCCAATTCAATGAAACCTTTCGAGCACGCAGGCTTTCAAACAAAACAAAACAAAAGTTTGAACTGAATTTCTGTAACCAAGAATAAATAATACTTTTAATTTAAACAGTCAACACTCTTCCATTCATTAATTGTCTACAAATCTGTGACTTCTGAATACTTTGGCAAGAGCTAATAAGCTGCGGCTTTATGTTGTAATAAGTACTTTTTTCCCAAACTGTCTTTTTGTTCATGACTCATTTTCTCTTATATAGCAAAGAGACCGGAATCAAAGTCCTATAAACAGTTACACAATAAACTGCCCCAGAGTATAATCCAAAAACAGGATTACATAAGTATACACAAATTGACGTGCAAAAAGTTCTTACTTTTACAAAATCATCTATGATTCATTCATTATTCATGAACCATAATTCAACTGTATGATTCAATTAATAGTTAATACTACATGTCTTCTGCACCTCTGTAGCACTGTTTTGTGAAATGAAGCACTGAGTAACAGTGATGTCCTGAAGAATCACTCTTCTGTGACGCTCATTCCCGCTCCAGCGTGTTAAACGTGACGTGGCGAAATAACACCCTGTTCATCTGTCAATGACTCAACATGTTTGAAGATTTGAGAAATAACTCTGGCACCTGGACCTGATGCTCTCGCTACATCTGCGCTTCCAAAGAGACACATGGGAACAGGCTTTTCCTCAGTGGGACTCTTTTAGCACTAACAAAGAAAGCTGTATTTAAGGGATAATTGGTTTGCTGGCAAAAATAGCAATTCATATACACTGGATATGTCAGTGGGAGTTCAGTGGTTCAGATTCCATGGTAGTGAATAAAAGGCTGAACCCAACTGGCAGCACTTCTAGCAAGTTACTGCTGAGCAAAACACAAAACACTTAACCCCTAATTGCTCAGCTCTGTTGTTGTATTATTGTTTTGTTTTATTCTTTCGCTTTTGTATGTCAAAAGTTTTTCAAATTTAAGTTTCTCAATATTTACTGAGAACACTGGAAGACTCTCTATATAAAATAACTATACTTATAAGGTTATAGTATCAAAGTGCTCTTATAGAAGTTTCTTTGTAACAGTTATCTCACCAAAGTTACACTAGAAACTTTGTGCTACAAACATTTTACTTAAAATGGAACCCTAAAAAAAAATCTTAATTTCTTAAATAATTATCTTAAATAATTTTTTTAAAAATCTTTATAGTGTTACTGGAATAATACTACGTAAATCTTTCAAACTTTCCTATACTGTAAATTTTCTTTTTCAAAAGTTACAGCATAAATGTTTAAATGTTCTAGCATTAAAGTTATCTTATGAAGTTCTTTCTACACTTCAAAAGTTATCTCAGACACATTATGTTATAAAAATTTACCTTACAAATGTTACTATTTTACAATGGAAAGGCTATTTTACAAAAAGTTAGCTTGCAGAAGTCATACTAAAAAAGTACAAAAGTTACAACATAAAAATTGTCTTACTATCCCGAGCAGGTTCTCTTACAATAGTTACACCTACGGTTATAGTACAATAGCTCAATTTTCATGAAGTTCTTAATTCTGAAAAGTCTCTGAGGGTTTAAAAATGAAAAAAATGAAGCATGTTCAAACATTACATGTGAAAATAAATTAATAGCGAAAAAATAATGACAATAAATGAATCACATGTAATCGCATACTACCTTTGTACAAGGTTTTGGGAGATTCTACAGTCGCTGTAGTAATCAGTTCCAGACCAGGTCAAGGTCACTTTAAGCCTTGAACATTTTGTGTCAAAAGTCAATAAATAAACATGTGCACGTAATGAGAACGCAGCTAATAAATCAAGCAGTAGTAAAATGTCTTGCATGATGTCACTGTAGTAAAGTCTTAGTGTCACATATAATGAATCAACGCAAACAAATTTTCATCATAAAATACAATGGAACACAGTTTAAATCAAAAGTCTGTCGATATTAGGTTAAAGGTTTAAAGATAATTATTTTAAGTGGAGTTTAAGGTTATGATTTGTGTTATAAACAATCATACTATTAATATTTTATGCTACATTTATATTAGGTAAATTAAACAAGATATCTTTTGATCTTGAAATCCTGCTGTTTGGTTTTAATAAAAAAAAAAAAAATAAATCTAACCAAAAATTTGAATAATTGAACATTAACCACAAATTCATTACCTTCTAAATAAAAACTTCTTTAGTGAAGCTCTTACATAAATAACTGTAAAAGTTACTTGTTTTACATCAATACTATAACTGAAAAAATCAGGAATAAGTGTATTCATGGGTAGTATTAACCTTTAATAATATTAACAAATTATTTAATGAATGTCTTTAAAAATAACAAATATAATCATGGATCTTAGAACTTTTGACTCTCAGAGTAGAAAAATCAAACGCAGAAGCTTTAAGGGATCTTCCACCGATTTTCAACAGAACTGTTTTTTTTTTATCAGAACGCTTTCCCAGTAGCACTCTAGCTTTCTCTAGAAGACTACATCACTCACAGAGAGGATGCGATAGTTTATAAATAATGCCAAGATTATTATTATTATAATTCTGCTTGCCTCTGCTTACTAGTACAACATATTACTCACAGAGCTTACTGAGCTCTCTAGTCCACATTATGTAAGAGCATAAATTACAAACAAAAACTATTTACATTCATCGGGATTTCCTGTCACTGTTGACGTCTACAAAAAGTAAAAAAAAAAGGCCCATTGACTCATTTTACAATAAATTACATCTATGTTTGAAATTAACCTCTCCATCATGATCTTACACAGAAAACAGGAAACAGGAAAGAGATTTTTTTTTCCAGGACATACTGACTTTATTATGTAAACTTAGATACAGACTAATCCCAACTGAATCAATTGATGGGAAAAAAATTGTTATTGCAATCAATCAATTGAACCGACCACCACTCAATTGACTTGAACACCACTCATTAATGAAGAACAGCGTATAAAAGTTAGTAAAGGATTGCATTAGCTTTTGTAATAGATTAGTTATTGCAAAATTGCAATTAAAATTGATTTATGGAAGGTTAATAATCAGAGGAGGTGAAAATCATGGTTATTGCTAAAAAATCTCAATAATGGTACACTCACTCAGTCACTTATCTTCTATTTCGCTTTATCTTGTATATAGGATTGCGGGGCCATGAGCCTATCCTAGGGGACTTAGGGCGCGAGATCGGTACATTCTGGATGAGCTGCCAATCCATTGAAGGGTACACACACATACACACACTCACGTGCACACTACAGCAATTTGGGAACACCAATTAACCTAATCTGCATGTCTCTAAAAACCCACCAGGCACAGAGAGAACATGCAAACTCCATGCACATGCACACAGACCCCAAGGCGGGAATCGAACCTGGACCCTAGTGGTGCACAGCGTCAGTGCTAACTGTTAAGCAACTGTTAAGCAACTATGATGGTACACTCATTCTCTCACACATTGTCTATACCGCTTTATCCTGTATTCAGGGTCACGGGTGGCCTGGAGCCTATCCCAGGAGACTTAGCCCTAACCCTAACCCCAAGACAGGGTGCCAATCCATCGCAGGGCACACACACACTGACTCACACACTCATTCACACACTGCAGGCAATTTGGGAACACCAGTTAGCCTAATCTGCATGTCTTTGGACTGTAAGAGGAAACCGGAATACCTGGAGGAAACCCACCAAGCACAGGGAGAACATGCAAACAGAGACGGGAAACGAGCCTGTGTCCTTGGCCACAGTTTGGCTGTGATGGTCAGGATTGCACAAACTTTTGGCCACACGGTGTAGCTTAAAGATAAACACCATCCCAGTTACAAAGAGATCAATAAGCGATTACACAGCAATTATGCCTCATAGCTTTGTAACATAGTGTTTTTTAACAGAGCCTTGAGGGGAAGATGGTCTGTCTTTGATAAAGAACCCCGACTTTGTAATTCAGACCGAACAGACAGGCGTGGAGAGGACTGAGCAACACCATACTAAATCTGATGGTTTTGGGGTGGGACAGCACATTATGCATTCTTTTCAGGTTTATTAAGCTGTGCACAGGCGTAACTGTGCATTTCTCCTCGTTGTTTAAGTTACACACACACCATAAAGATGTATTACTGGGAATAAGTTATTATACTACCATGAAAGATCATATGGGCAAAACTATCTATAGTCCATGACATCAAGCCATTCACTGCTAGTACTGTCAAACACCTCACAAATACTTTAATAATATATTCATTGGGATTCCGAGTGGACGGGAAAAGTCTAATGTCAGCTGTGGAATACTGCTTATAGTAAACGGAGAAAACAACAGTGAAGGTCCTGATTCTGTGGAGCATTATCGCCAACATTTGGTTCGATTTTGCTGTATTATAGACCGCCTTCGTACATATTCTGTTAGTCTGTCCCTCAGGTCATTTAGATAGAATTTAATAATAAATATTTCATCCACAATCTGTAACACACTTACTGAACCCGGGCTTTTGTGGCTGTAGCACCAAGACTTTGAAGTGCCACACTGATTGAGTTCAGATGGATGGACTCTTCAATTCAAACATTCCGGAAAACCCATCTATTTAGACAGACATTTGAATGAATGTGGTCAGTCGGCTTTATGTTACTGGACTTAACTTTAACTGGGCTGTGTAGCTGTATGCACCATGGACATTTTTTTATCCTGTTGTTTGTGTGAAAGTGCTACATTAAACATTTAATTACTCACTTATGTACGTGCATACATACTGTACGCACATACATAAATACATAATTACTAACATACATACAGAACTTACTTAAATACCTCTATATGTGATTATATGTATGGACTTAATTACTTACTTAATTTCTTATTTACTTACATACGCATGTATTTACTGAATGACTGTTTTGTATGTACTTTCATATATATGTATACATACATACATACATACATACATACTTACTTAGTTACTTACTAAATTACTTATACTTACTTATTTACATACATACATACATACATACAGACTTACTTACCTACTTACTAGCAAACTTACTTACCCACACTTACAGACTTACTTACTGACTTGCAGATATACTTATCATATATATATATATATAAACTGTGCAAATGTCTTAGGCACCATATCATATGCTGTACCAATTTTGTTATATATGTTTATCAAGTCTGCATAATTATGTACAAAATCATTAAGTATTTTCATATATAACTTAAAAACAAACTTAAATAACATTACAAGAGAATATATGCATGACTGTAAAGAAAAAAATATATAGTACAAGACAGACCAGTTTTCAGATGGAAACAAAAAACCTAATGTACGCTCCTGGGATTTACATAAAAATAGAAAGAAGCGAGTGTGACAAAGTTACCAGAAGAACTCACATTCTCCAGCAAGCTCAGTAAAACCTAACAGCTGTTTTCTTATAAAACTGCACAAATCTGTGTCTAAAACTCCTGATTTTAAGCAATGAGTTTTCACTCCAAATATCGACGGTTTATTTTATTACTTTTTATTGCTCTGTATAGAAGTTTCTTTTATGCAGAAAATTTTGTATGTAAATTTTGTATGTATTGCCATATTTTTGTATGTGCCCAAAACTTTTGCACAGTACTGTAAGTAAAACAGATGTTAGGTTTTACCGAGCTTGTACGTACATATATATGTACATACTTCACCATGAACTCAATTATTTACATATACGCTTATGGACTTACTTACAAACGTACAAACTTACTTATCTACATATAAAATGTATGGACTTACTTACTTATATACTTACTTACTACCAGATTTACTTTCTTACTTACTTACTTAAATACATACTTATAGACTTACATATGTGCCTACTTAATAACTTAGATACATACATATACATGTACATACTTCATCAGGAACTTAATTATTCATAGACATAATTACAGACTTACATACAAGCGTACTTACTTACATAAATACCTACTTATGTACTTTCTTTCTTTCTTATTTATATACATGCTTACAAACCATGCTTACTTACTTATATAATACATACATACATGTACATAGTTCATCATGCACTTAATTATTTACATACATGCTTACAGACTTACTTACAAACGTACTTCTCTACGTATAAAATGTATGTATTTGCTTACTTACTGACTTACATTGTTTACATACCTGCTAATGGACTTACTTACTTTTACAGAATGAATGTTGTTCAGAAAAGTAAATATACAGGTAAATGCTAAAAAAAAAAAAAAAAAAAATCTGCATCCATGGACTTTTTTTTGTTGTTATATGAATTCTGATACATATATACACGTGTCCCTATGTCCCCAGACTTTTGTCCCACTCTCTTGTGTTTCATCACATCCTCAGGTCAGAAACAAAAGTATCGACACTCGTGGAGTTCGAATCACTTCAAAAGGGAACCGAATCCCTGAAGTGAGTCATCACGGACATCACGGAGTAAAACCCGCCCTCGAGAGGACTCTCGGTCCCCGGTCCCTCCCTCCCGATACAACCTCCCCCACTGTCTCATCTGTCTCTCCAAGTAGTCCGTGTCTTTCCCTCTCAGCGCTGTGCTGCTGCTGCTGCTGGAGTGTGAGTGTGTGAGAGTGTGAGTGTGTGTGTCTATATACATGTGTGTGTGTATGTGCGTGTGCGCGCCTCACCGTGCCGTCCCTGCGCTGCTTCCCCGGACCATGGAGCTCGCGGCGCGCGCCTTGTTGCTGCTCGCGAGCCTCGGCGCGGCTTCCTGCGCGGCCACGGACTGGGACGCGGCGGCGGCGGCGGCGGTGGTGGAGCCGAGCTACTACGACGACGCGCTGATGAGTTCTCCAGAAGCGATCGACTACAAAGACCCGTGCAAAGCCGGTGAGGATCAGCCGCGAGCGCATGTTTACGCTCCGCGCGCTGTTTTATTTACTTGTTTGTTTGTTTGTTTGTTTTTTTCCTCCGCTCACTCTCATGCGCCCGCGGTGACAGCCGGAGATAAAAGCATGAAACAAAAACAAAAAAAAGAGATAACACTACTCCCGGTGTGTTCGTGCGCACGAGCGGAATGTGTTTGATGTTACTTTGTAACAAAATTGTAAAGAAAAAACAAACATCATATTTTGCACGTAGCATGAGACACAAGACACGTAAAGTTTTTCCCCCCGTTTTTTTTTTTTTTTTGGTGATGTGGAGATGAGAGAGAGAGAGAGAGAGAGAGAGTGTTATAGATTTTAAAAGGAAAAAAAAACTTTCCAGCTATCATATTTTAAAAAAAGGCTTTGATTTTCTAACTGCCTGTCAGAGCATGACACTTTGTTACTGTTGTGAGAAACTTTGGCATGCAGTGACGCAACATCTAGTGAGTATTTTTTTTCCTTTTCTTTTCCTTTGATGCCCCTCAGCCCTGATGGTTGTGGTTTCATATACAGTAGAACATCCTCCATCCCTGAGAAAAGAGCGATTGCTTGTGGAATTATATCGATTATAGCCAGTGATGCTGGGATTTGTGGTTTATTTCCAAGTTTGATATATGATGTGGCTCAGTGGTTAAGGGGTTGAACTGCTGATTAGAAACTTCCCCGGATCGAGCCACGACGCTCTCGTGTTGAGCAAGTTTCTTTACCCAAAAGTGCTAAGATGCAATCAGGCGTAAGTAACTGAGACAGAAATCACGGTAATATCTCCATCTTTGTCAGGCGGTATGTACAGTAGACAGTCCCTTTCCTTCACCTTTCATGTATGATGCATGACATCGTCTCATATATCATACCAAACCCCTGTGAAGAGACTGAGCCAGAAGGGCTTGTTTGAAAATAATTCCTTTCTTACAAGTCCAACACGGCTGATGAGATCTCCACTCATAAGACGAACCGATGTTGGCTAATTAACCTCAATATATCAATTTAAGCACAAAACGGTGGCTTCGGGCGCAAGCGTAGTGATTAACTTTAGTTCCCTGAGGTTCACGTCACCATTCTTTCATCTTTATGAAGCTTTAGTTTCTTTCCCTAATGTTGAGTTTGTTGAGTTGCACCGCTGTTGATTATCTGATAGGCTCCAACCACTACCACTACCACTTCCACCACCCGTCAACAAGGTCACGGACTTCAGTCGTCTCCGAGATCTCTGCCTCTATTAACTACTTTCCTGCTCCTGTCCTCCTCTCTGCGTCTTTCCCTCCCTCCCTCTCTTTCATCCTGCTCTCTTTCGCTCTTTCATGGCCCGGCTTTCTGCCTTGTCCTCATTTGCAGCTCAATGGAGGCCCTTGGCTGTTCATTTTTACGTTTTCACCCCTTGGGAAGGGGAGGAAAAAAAAGGACAACAAGTGGAGTGGCTGTGGGACAAATTGCTATTCTGGTCACATGATGTCAGTTTGACCCACAGACACGCTGAAAACATTGATCTTTCAGATGAGCAACATCTTGGGATTGCATTTGGATGCGGTTGTCTGTGCGTTTCCTTAGGTGCTGGAAGTTCCAGGGCGTATACATTTAGATCTTTCTTAGCCATGTTTGGCTTTGTGCCCTAAAGACAAATCGATGTGATGTTTTAGCTGACACTTAATGTACGTTAGTGCTTCGTAAGACGTAAACACTTTCAGGGAAGTAGCTGAAAGCAAGGCTGGTAAAAGCGTATGGCGTATAAATGTACTTAAAAAAAATGTTTTTAACACCTTCTTTTGCCAATCCTAGTCAGCTTGACATGTCCACTCAGAACCTTGTAACACCAAATCAGCACCAATAATGCAAATAATAACTAAAAAATTTCAACGAGGGTTGGGGTTGGAAAATTTGTACAATTTTCTTAACCCATAGTTTTACTTGTAAACAATCAATAATCAGTTAATCATTAACAAGATGCATACTTATTATTTAAACAGCACTAGTAGCACAGTTATTTGCAAAAAACAAACAGAAAGAAAAACATAAGGCTGTTGAAAATCCTCGTTTAAAACTCCAGGACTGTGCATCACTTTAACTATAAGTGCGCCCTCTTGTGGTGTACATGTAAATAGACAGACGAGCCACAGCGAAACATGCTGCAAAACAAACATTATCTGTTAAAGATTGTTTACAATCAGCTAAATTTTTGGCAATAATAAATCGACTGAAGATTAATCATTAACCTGACTATTCATATCAGGTGCTGTGATGTGTAGACCTTCCTGAAGATTGTTTCCCTTATTTTTCCTGTAACCGCATTGTCTGTTACGTTGCATACATTTGCTATCGATGATAAATTTTAAGTTATTAAAGCCTGGCGTACCTCAAACCGACAATTGTGTTTTCTTTTCTTTTTTTTAAGTACGAAAATGTTTAGTGCATTAGTAGTATAATCCTATTGTTTTTATTCCAGTCAGTAAAACTGTCTCAGCTGTTGTTATAGGAAACTAATCGACACCTTCTGACTGAACACATGCGAGACTTTGACAGCGCCCTTGTATAATAAACACTTGGCAGAAGAGAATCAACAGATTTTTTTCCTTAATTTCTTTCGGAGTTTTAAGTGACCGAACCATCCGGTCGGCTCGGATACGAGGTTATTCCGTCCTTTCATGTCTGTTCTGTCCCAGGGGGCTGATGGGAAAGTGCTTGAGAGCGTCGGTGCCACGGTGGAGGTTAGAACAGGGCAGCTCAGCGTGCCTTAGACATCGAAGCCCAGATGGCGTGTTTATATACACACACACACACACACACACACACACTCAGGGTTGAGCGGCCCCGAGTTCCTCGTCTCCTGTTTGACAAACAGTCCTTGCGCTTGCTACTCATTGATCTGCTTGTGTAATAATGTTCCTGTGCTTTCACACGAATCAAAACAAGCACTCGAACCCCATATCCTGCAGTCATTCTCGCTGTGACTCATGTTCCTTGTTGGAAATTTGCTACATTTAGGGAATCGTACCAAAGTTTGGCTTGACCATGACGATATTCACAACTTGCCCCGTTTCGCTCTGGTTACTATGGCGATCGGTGGTGGACGATGGTCCACCGGTCTTGTTTACGTCTGGCCACAGGTTTATATTCGTCTGGAACACTTTTCTGGCCGCAGGCTTCAGAATCAGAAGGGTCTATCCACACTTTCGTGCCACGCAAGAGCGCGTTCGGAGCGAGGCGCAGTCGCTGGGAAGAGTGAAAGAGTTTCTTGTGAAGCACTTGGTGCTGAGTAAACCAGCGAGCCAGAGAGAGAGAGAGAGAGAGAGAGAGAGAGAAGGAGAGTTTGTTGAGAGGCTGCAGGAAAAAGATCTGGTGTTGGTCAGTCGATTTGATCGCCTCTTGAGAAAGTATGTGGGTTTTCTGGTTTCCTGATGAAGTAAAGACAGACACACGTACTGAGAGAGAGAGAGAGAGAGATGTGAGGGAGACATGCACAGAGAGAGGGAGGGAGATTAAAGTATGCGAGTGAGAAAGGAAGAGAAAGACACCTACTGAAACAGAGACATAAGAGAGACATTGTTTTTTTTTTTAGAGTTTGACTTTAAGATACTATCCTTACGGTAACTGTCACTTTGTACATTTTTTTTAAACATATAAATTTTTTTTTATTTTACGATTTTTATTTTCTTAAAGCTTTTGAAACTGGAATCCATTTATTTAAAAAAAAAAAAAAAAAAAGATAATTTAGGGTTAGTGTTAGTTAGGTCAGAGCTGCGCTATTACCGTTTTAAAGATCCTGACCTGCCTTCATCTGTTTTGCAGATGTCCTCCGAGCACTTGAGGGGAAACGGCACTTTAACACGTGAACAGCACACACGCACACATTTCTCTGCAATGCTTCTTGTCCCTTCTTGTCCTCCTTCTCCAGACACATATGCACTCTTTCCTGGTGTGGTTTTTAATATAGGATACGGGACGAGACGGTTCGACCTGAAGCCACATTACATCGTTTACCAAAAAAAAAAAAAAGGATTTCAGACTCTTGTTGGTTTTCTTCCAAATGCTTTGGGCATGAGAGCGGAAAACCACAAGGGTGAGCATTTGGGGTTGGTGCCAGAGTCAGAGAGAGTGGCATCATGCAGTCTTACAGTTGTACTGCTGGGCCAGACGGGCAAAGGAGGGGGAGGGAGGGGGGTAGAGAGAGAGAGAGAGACAGACAGACAGAGATGGAGTTGGAGATGAAGCAAACATAAACACACAACATCGAGTGAGACAGAGACAGAGACACCGGTAGAGACAGATGCATAGCGTGAGTCAGAAGAACCGAGACACGGCACATGCATGAGACAGACGACAGAAAAAGACAAAAAGGGGTCAGACAAAAACACAGGCGCGGAGAGGCGAGAGAAAGAAAGATGAAGAAACAGTGATACTTAAATGCATGAGACATAAACAGAAAGAGAGACAGAGAGACTCGGACACATAACCAGATTCATAAAGGGAGACATAAGAAGTGACGAGAGAGAGACACCGAGAGAGACTCGTAGACAGACTCTGAGAGAGACGGATGCATAGAGAAAGAGAGAGAGAGAGAGAGAGACACTACAGTAACATGTACACATCAGCCAGAAAGACTGATGTGCAGAGAGAGTGGTCAAGACAGACATGTTGAGAGACACACCGAAAGAGAGGGACACCTTCCAGAGGAAAACAATAACCGAGAAGGTTTATGCTCATGCACAGAGTTTAGAGTGTGTTGGAGGAGACAGCAGGGCTCCCGGTGTGAATGAGAGAAGCGGTGGGGAGACGAGCCATTGAAAAGGTTATTGTAAGCATTCCTTTTTCAGTGCGACAGCATTCGCAAAGTGAAAGTATGAAATTATTGTTCCCTTCATGCTCATCTGTCCGTCAGCTTCGAGATAAAGACAGAACAAATGGAAACCTTAATTACATCATCTTTTTGTCCAATACAAAGCACCACAGTTATTTCATTCGAGTTGTTTTTATGTAAAACCTCAGCAAATGAAGTCTTACATCGTGAGTGATGTACTGTAGGTTCCCGGGCTGGAACGTATTGCAGCGCCTCGTTATAGATCACGTAGGATAAGCAGCTTTCATTATGTTATTGCAATTTTAAAAAGAAAAAAAGTTTTACCTCTTTGTCTGAAATTTCTTTTCACAGACTTGAGCTGTGCGATTTCAAACCATTGCCAGTTTTCGATTCACAGTTTAATTTTAAATAAAAAAAGAAAAAACTTTTTTGGAAACAAATAATTAGCAAAAATTAGATTCTTTAAAACTGATAAAATACTTTAAAATATACAGCAGCTTTTGCAGAAAATACGAAGCGCCCTGACTTTTCACAAATACTCGCATTTTGCATGTGTATCGCTTTTTTTTTTTTTTATTATTTAAATTTTTTATGTGGTTTTTGGATGAGCCGAGTCGAAAGTTCCCAGTTTATTACTATTAATTGAAGCATAACATACTAAATATTAGGGATGAGAATCACCGGGGACTACCCGATATGATGTTATCACGATACCCAAGTAGCGATTCGATTCGTATTGCGAAACTGCTCCTACCACACAGAATCTTGTGCTGCATGCCAATAGTTAAGAGCATACCCCCTACAGGATTATAGAGGAATGGCAACATTTTAAAACCTCAAATTCAACCATATATAAATAAAAACTAATTTTAAAAATCAATTTTGGAGTCAGTGTGGCTAAACATTGTCTCCTTGCACCTCCTGGGTCTTGGTTCGATTCCCGCCTCAGGAAGGTTCTGTTGTAAACGTGTACATTTTAACATGTGGCGTTTGAGTGACTGTGATGGTTGACTTGCTTTTGAAGGCTGCTCCCAGTGGACATTTGAGGAACTGCACTTTTTGGCACTTTCTTGTTGGCATCATTTTTCAGAACCGGAGTTTGCGTCTTACGCAAATTACGTTTCTTAGTTACGTTATGCAGCTATGACCAGTCAGTGACGCTGGAGACTCCTTTCAACTATGTGTCTCCCCTTTGCAAAAATGCCTCAGTGAGCCGTCTTGTTTACTTTCTGACCAAACAAACATTCAACAGAAGATCAAAATAATAATAATAATAATAATAATAATAATTCCTCTGCCATTTGTTTTGGAACCGTCCAGACAAGAACTCTCATGTGTTTATATTATCTCATCCATCCATCCGTCCATGAACACTCAGGGGACTGTTGCTTGCTCATGTCTAATGTAGCCCTGAGATGTCATCGCCTTGTTTCCAGCTGCTTGAACACCATGTGATGTGGTCGAATTTGAGCAGAACCACCTGTTTTGGGGCTGTACCCGTTCACAGAGTGCCGTTTCCGATCAGCCTGGTCCTGCATGCCTAACTCGCTTTTTTACTCATCGTCCATTTGCATCTGCTGTACTCGTGGGAGATGCGACGTAATCACCACCGTGCCGTGGCACTTGTGCAAGGGCATTTCCTGTTTAACTAGATGTTTCCGCAAGAGATTCAGTCTCAGCTGGTGTAGTTATGTAAGCCTTTTACAGTAAATGTTGCTTCGCCTGGACAGGGAATAAAAATGATCCATGAGTGGCCACGCTGTGATTTAAACAAAAGAAAAGAAAAAAAGAAACCCAGTTTGTTGACAGCTGAAGTAAGAAGATGCATTTGGGTATGACATCACAACATCTGGCTCTCCTTGCAGGTATTAAGATTAATTCAAGGCTGAGGTTTGTTTGTGCTTTACATAATGCTTTAATGCAGCCAAGTCTAAGAAACTGAGGAAATGGATTTCAGTTCTATTCCCTTCTCTTCTTCATGCTTGACTCGTCGTCTTCTCTAAACAGTCAAAGGAACAGCAAATGGAGTCTTTCTTAGTTTCTATTTTTCAATGTCTAATAATAATAATAATAATAATGTGCTATCCATTATAAGTGGATATGAGCATCTTTTTTGTGGAACAAACCATCTCTTCAATCTTATGGTAAAGTTTCTGTTAGGTGTCACTGCATAATAATTTTTACACTAGGCACTTTTGCTTCACATCAATCCCGAAAACAATTATTCCTATCATTCCTATTTGGAGATCTTCCACAGTAATTGTTTTTCCATTATCAAGGAAACTTGCATATCTTCCCTCTCCGGTGTAGTAGGTGGCAGGATGCACCTAGTTAGTTTGCGAGCTGCCAATAAACACGAACAAGACAGAGTACAAGGTAATGGACCTTCATGTTATAAATATTATTATTATTGTTGATATTGATATATTGGCTTAGTGGTTGGCACTGTCGCCTGGCACCACCAGGGTCCGCGTTCGATTCCTGCCTCGGGGTCCAAAGACATGCAGATTAGGCTAATTGGCATTCCCAAATTGCCCGTAGTGTGTGAATGCATTGTGTGAATGTTAATTGGAGGTCTTACTACGGCTGTAAAAATGGGAATAAATACAATGGTCACCATTGGTCTACACAGTCCCTAGTTGGACTACAGAGGTACCTAGATGGATGGATGGATGGATGGATGGATGAATTTCGGAGATGGTCTCAAAACCGGTCCTTCTGTATGGTGGGTATAAGAGGAGTAAAACACTCAGGGCCATTTTATTATCAGATTATCAGAAAACAGTAGAGGCACTTCATCACGCTATTTTTTTTTTTGTTCATTATTTTTCTATAACAAGTATTTTATTCCATACTATAATTTCATATCCTATACATGGCATAAAGCAAAGGAAAAAAGCTGAGAGAAGAGAAGAAGGTGAAATGGCAGACATCTACGGACTGTAGGTTTATTCAGAGTGTGCCAGCTTCGGCCAGTTTAGAGGTCCGAGACTAGCCGTGTCTGCGTCTGCCGGCTGATGTGACAGCAGGTCATTCAGGGTTCTCTTGGCTGACTCGCCACAGCTTGTTTACACTGCCGGGACTCCCTCTAGCTGATCTGGGATCAGGGTTTTTTTTTTTTTCCCTCCCCCAAAGTTTGAAACTAGGATTGGGACTGGAGACACCCATGGGTTAGCATTTATAAATACAGTTGCCTCCAAAAGTTTGTATACCCTAAGGGCAGACGAATCAAGAAGACAAACTGTCTTGAAGTGAGAGAAAACAAAGAGAGGCTGGTGAGGGAATGATTGCTAAGTGAGAACAGGTACTGACTTGTCTCAGGGGCGATACGCAACATTAAGTGTAACTTTAAACGGTTGGAAAAAATAAAAGCACAGCACGTTGTTTATTTATAATAAAAAAATTGGATTCTTCTGCAAATCGCTGTGGATTTGCTGATGTAAGGAAATAGTCAGCTTCAGGGTGGGAAAGATATTTGCACCCCCTGCATGTCCAGTTTTATCCATCCGTCCGTCCATCCATCCGGAAATAGGAGTCAGAGTGAGCATGTTCTGACGATGACACGTTCTTGGGGAATGGTTTTATAATGCAGTGTAAATAAGATTGTTCGCAAATCTTATTTTCACATCCTGAACCCAAGTGCATACTTCTAACTTAAAAAAAAAAGAAAAAAAAAAGAAGAATTAGACATAGCATTGGCCAGGACATTGGCCTGCGTTGGCCAGTGACAAAGCAGATTGTCCGAATGACTAAGTTTGCCCCTTAACCCCACTTCTTATTCCAGTAACAGGGTGCTGAAACATGATAAAAAGACATATGCATATCTTACAAAAGTTTCCACCCATGTGGTTTCTAAGTGGAAAAAGGGATTTGTTCGGATACTTTACACTCTGCACTGACTAATTCTCAGACTCGGCACTCGTCTGTAAATCCCCTTGCTTTGGGTGTGTGCAGTGCAATCCTGAGGATTTTCTTCTTTCTGTTCACGTCATCACAGACAAAAAGGAGTTGACCTCGTAATGAAACTGTGTTTCGGTGAAGGTTTGGAATATTGCGGCGGTGCATTTTCCGGCTAAACAAAGGCAGGCGCCATGTGGTTCATTAACAAGAACAGCATGCTTTGTTGTCAGTTAGGAAACCACCCCCGAAAGCCATAGGACGGCATGCATTCACTCACCTCTTTTACAGCTAATTAGGCCCAATAATTAGAGTGCAAACTGTCAGGGGCTTTGATTTGCACCAGCAGAAGCCTAAGCTGTGGAAGAAGTCGCCTCTAAATGTATGAGCTTTATTGTGATGGCAACCCTCAGAGTTCCAGCATGAAGTGTTGTTGCCTTATAGCTGTAGGGACTCGGGTTCGATCCTGAGCTGCAGTTTCTGTCTATCCGAACATAGTTATACATATTTTGTGCCTGATGTCACGGTGTCCGTCCACCACGGTCCCGCCCACTTCTGGACGGCGTAACAGATGTTACTTACAGGAAGCCACATACAAAACCAGTCACGGAAGCACTTTTAGCAAGAGAAAGTAAACACCAGAATGCATCTTTGCTTAGTAATAGCTTCTAAGTTGCTCTGAATCGTTCATAATGTTCTGTTTACAATTAACATGAGTTACAAAGCTAAAACGTTAATAACACCAGGCTAAATCCCAAATCCCTCTCTAACCCCTGATCAAGGGCACTACTTGGTGTCTGGAACGAGGGGTTATATATCATACACAGCGCACGTCTTAAAATTTTTCATCTATTTGGGCTTCAACCCCAGAACAGGGAATAAAAAGCTTGAAACGTCGGTATGAGTGAATGTTACCTGGACACCTTTTTATGAAGCGTAAAGCACAGCGTATTTCACAGCATCGTCTTATTTCCACCAGAAGCACGGAAAGAGCTAACGCAAAGGTTAATGCTAGCAAATACCTCTAAATTCAGGAGGAATCACATATTTGTGTATCGTCACACTATGTATGTACTAATACTTTCTGTAAACAATAAGTATTTTAGTGTCTTGAAGCATCGAAATACAAAACCAGGTAGCTAGCGCTCATCTCATGACACATGTAATACATTTAAAATCTTGGTGAGCAGACAGAATTGCATATGTGTTCAAGTCTGGTTTGATGATGTGCCGAATCAATGGCTCTTTGTTTTGGCAGTAATTGGGCTGTTCTGCAGTAATGGGGTGGGGCGGGGGGGGACGGGGGGGGGAGATGTGTTGTGTCTGGACTGACATCAGCCACTTTTCTGACCCCCTGCTGATTTCACAACACCTGATTCCATTTACGAGCGTGTGTTCCTGCATGAGCGTAGGAGGCTCTGCCTCGCGATGTTATGTCGGCGTGCTATATACGCCCGCCTCGTGGCTCTCAAACATATGTAATGTGTTAAAACAATTAGTATGTGTGGTGTGGAAAAACACAAGCCAACGCGGTGAATTAAGATATTATCAGAAACCCAAACGAAAAAAGAGATTGGCACTAACTAAGACCTTTCCTCGATAGTCTGTCTGTCTGCCTGTCTGTCACCTTTAAAACCTTTTGACAGCCATTGTGCCGCACTGGAAGAAGTTGTCAAGCAACTTCCAAATGACTGACGCCTCTAGGGTAATGCAGTTTCTGCAGACATCTTTTCCAGCCCTCTGGTAGTCTATTAGTTCAGCCATCTTTAATCCGAACCCTTGTCATCGCACGTTCTGCCCTGGTGTTGCCCCGAGAAGCCCTGAAGGCACACAGTTGTTGCTGCAGAATAATTCCCACCACATGTGTCTGCTCGTACTGCTCCGATAGTTCAGGCTGCGCTGTTGGGGCAAGTATTTAATGAAGAAGAGCAGCTGAAGCTGCAAGACGAGCTAGTTTCCAAGACGAAGCCATCCTCATGACGGAGAGCGATGGACACGAAGCATAATCAAAAACAAGAAAGGCTATTTTCAGTGCCAGAGCTTGCAATTACTATGATTTGAGTCAAAACCTCAAACGTTCTAAATTTAAGGTATACAGAAAACTCCAGCTTGCAAAACCAACAAGCAAGGATCCTTGAGTTGCCCTTGACAAACCATCAGGCTTTATTTAGTCACAGCTGTAATACAAACTCTGCCTCTGGTTCTTTTGTGATCCATGATGACTGACCCACCTCCGTCTCCTAATAATACACTGCGAGCATTCAGATGCAAACGTCGCGTTTGTATTTAGCAGGAGCAACCGGTATTGTCATGCGCAATGGGCTTGTAGTCTAACTCGGATCTGTCTTAAACTCTGACCCGTTCACCCCCCACATACTTTCACCCCCTTTCCCAGCAATCTACCTCAGAGACGCCAACGGGGGTAAAAGGAAACCTCTCGCTTGGCGTACGGCAACTTCAAGTACCTGTCTAGACTGTTCCTGTTATGCTTGTGGGTAACGTAAACCACTCTGAAGGTGTGTGTGGCTGGATTTTGTTTCTGTTCTAAAGCAGCCAAGAAGGAGACAGATGAGATTGTGTCGAGAAATTAACTGTGGCCAAAGAGGGAAAGAACGTAACCTGAGGTGAAGGGAAGTGCTGCCAAAGACATCAGGTGTTCTGCCTTGTGTCTCGCCAACAAAGTTCCCAAAGCACTTTTTTCCCCCCTTCATGCAACTCAATGCTTCGAAATGCTATTATCCAGATCCAAACAAGTGGGCTTATATTGTAAAGGACCTCCTTGGCGGTGATGCACACTGGTTAATGCTTGCTAATGCGAACTGTCATCATCATACTCACCGTCTACAGAATGACTGTGTACCTTTTGAGTACCTACTAAGTATGTTTTGTTGCTTTAGGAAGAAGGTAAAATCTGTCTAGAAGCCAGGCTGGCGTGCCTAGGCAATCAGAATGCAATGTTCCTTGTTCTATGGTACTCTCGATTATGAAATCCATGGGTGCTATGGATGGTTAAGCGGCAGCTGTTGAGTTGTTTTGTAACGAATGTGTCTGGAAAGCAACCAAACGGACCATCTGCCGCTCCACTCCCTTTCATAAAACACGTCATCCCCCATTTCTTTTAGGAGGTATTTATTTAAGTTCATTAGTTCATGGCCCTGATTGGATTTGTTGCTCAGTGGGGCAGTGAATCACCTTCCTGAGCTGAGTTCACTGGGGCAGTGAACTCAGCTTCCTTTCGCTGAGACACGTCTGATCTTTCTTGTATCGGAATGTCAACCACGGTCCAACCACGGCCAAAGGCTGTGGCTGAGGGGATTAACGAGAAGAAGAGAAAAACATGGCGTCGTCACGACAACTGCGCAGAAAGAAGACTTGTTTTTTTGCGCACTTGTTTTTTTTCGGTTTTGGCCCCGGACTGAGAACAATTACATGCCAGATTAGGAGCCTGACCATACGTTTTAGGGTCTCACTTCTTGGTATTCCGGCTCCCTTGAGAGTTCTGGATCTTGATTGTGTTGTACATGTGAACGCATCCTGTCCTTATAATTATGTTCGGTTCTCTTGCCACTTATATAATGGCGTTGACCCTGGGATTTGTAGATGTCTCTTATTCAGACTCACAAGAACTGAGCAGGTGGGTTGAACTTTGGCAAGTGTGTGTTTGGGGCGAATTTGTGAACGCGTTGCTAGGATGTGTGCCCCATTTATTTATTTTTTTCCCGCTAGTTCTGGCAAGCGAATTAATTGACTGCGTGTTGCATTTATCAGAGTTAATGCTTTAATTAAATCTGAAGGATTAAATTTTTTACACGAACATACTCACTCGCAGAAATTCTTCGGATACAGTTTCAGGGATTATCCAGGGCCGGCGCGCTTGACTGAAAATTCTGAATTCATTTCTCCTCTTGGAGCGGGCGCAGGATTGTGTCCTTGAAGTCATGAGCGCTTACCTCGCCACATTTCTCTGGGGTGAAATAAGTTTGGAATATCTGTGGAATTTCCTTCTGTGGTGTTACCCTTGTGTTGGGCTACAGACGTGCGGGAATCTTTGAACGGACGCTGATTTTCAGCCACTTGTTATTTCAATCCTGCTGCTCTCGGAGTGGCGCTAGGAGGGGCCGGATGAATTAAAAAGGGAGAAATCTGCCCCGGCTGGGGTTAATGCCATAATCAGTGTCTTTATTGGCTTGTCCCTCTGTGACTTTAGGCGCTTTTGATGTCTGACGTCTGATTATTTACCGTTACGTGATTAAATTATTAATAGACTCTATTAATCTCTCTCTCTCTCTTTTTCTCTGACTCTTGATTAAAGAAAACGTGAGGATGCTTTGGTCTGCCGTGTATGCTTAAAGGTGTATATGTGACATGTCTGGTCTTGCTGGAAGAAACCTGCATGTTTTAGCATATACTCTCAATTACTGGTCTACCCTTTGGGACTTTTCTAAGTCCCAGTATGAAACCTTGGTGCCACGATGCCTCCTATTTCTGCCTCCTCCATATTCTTCTCTTGCCCTCGTTCTTTTTTGAAATCCGTAAAAACCTTTCTATCTTAGCACTCCTGAGATTACGAGCAATCGCGAAACCTTTCCAGCTGCCCACAGTGGGATTAGCCATGAGCCGCACTGCCTGTCTTTCTTGGCACGCGCGCTGGCCTCGCAGAAGCGAAACCCTGTCATTTTCAGGCCTTTCAGCCATATTTAGTGAAGGTTTGCTTTCAAGGAGACCTCAGTGAAGCAATGTTGGTTTGCAGGCTCGGAGATGAGCTTCCCAGAGATTTAATTTATTATTATTTTTTTTACTTTTTATATATTTTTTTTATATGATGACAAAAAAAGGAATTGTGTGTGTGTGTGCGCTCGGATGAGTTTAACAGCAGGTATTTGCAGTTAAGGTCAGTCTCTCCTTTTTTTTTTTTTTTTTTTTTTTACAGTAGAGAAGCTGTGCTCAGGCTGGGGGTTGTTGGATGGGCTGTAGCTGGTTTCCAATGGTGCCTGTGTGCACACGCGTGCACCCACAAAGATGCACACACAGATTCCAACGGCTGTAGCACAGAGGTAGTAAACTCTGCATGCACGTTGGTGTTAAAACTTGTAAAAAAGAAACAAGCTTCCTGAAAATCCTGCTCCGCTGTGCGTACCTGCACCCACTCATTGCCACTGGCATACAACGTTTACCAAACCGCCACATAACTACCTCTCCCGCTCATAAAGCGCTAATCTCCACCTTCTCGTCCTCATTAAGTTCAGGAATGCATTCCATTTCCCAGGCGTTTGCTGACTAAACACTGTTTATCTTGTTTCATTTATCTAGTCCATCTTTTGTTTGGGAAGCATTACTCAAAGGATCTGCTGGCTCATTTTAACCAGGTTTTAAGAATGGCAAATAAACGAGACTAGGCAAGCCTAGCGAACATACAAACTTCAACCTGTGGCTTTAAGTTTGTTTTGCAGATTGAGAAAATAAAATCGAAGTTTTTTGCAGAGCACAAAAACGAGCACTGGCTAGCAAGGTAGCGGTTAAAGTTAGCTAATGGGTGAACCTTAATTCTTAGATAGTGATGCATCGCACATATGGTTATGGTCCGACAGTGTAGCTTAGTGGAGCTGGGGCTGACCTGGAGTCTCAACCCCTGAGCTACAAATACAATGTGATTGCGACTAAACAGCTGCCTGTCTATAAGAAAGCCATTCGCTCTTACGGCTATTCAGAAGAAAACAAGGCTATGGAGATTGGTGGACTTTGGAGCAATGGAAAAAGCAATGGTCCTGCGGTCTGTTGAGTTCAGATTGGCCCTATTTCAGAGCGATGGGTGCATCAGGGTGAGGAGGTCATGCATAGTGTCCACTGTACAAGCCTTTGGAGACAGTGTTATGATCTGGGGTTGCTGTAGTCGGTCAGGTCTAGACACAGCAAGCTGTTGACTTGAATGTCCTGAATGACCAGGTTATCACATCAGTGAAGTATTTTTTCCTTTCCCTAATGGCACAGGTATATTCCAGGACTCAAATTGCGAATTCTGGGAGCATAAGGAATCATTTTCAAGCATGAACTGGATACCACATTGTGCTGTAATCAAAGTTAAATTTGGTTGAATAAACTCTTAAAAGGGTACAACCCTTTTTTTGGGGGCCTGGCAGTGGATTTAAAAGTGCTATAAACAGCCATTCCATTATAATCTCTTTCTTTTTTTTGCCCTAATTTAAGGTAATAAGCCATCTCCCATTCATTAACCACAAATATTCCCACCCAAAGACTCTTGTACTAGAGATTTTGGTGAAAGTTAAATTTCTGGGAAAAACCAGCCTATATTTTAACAGGATTAGGAATTTATCAGGTATAAGGAAGAAGCATCACGTGCATTTATACTCGAACCAGCAGCAACCTTCTGATATTTTAGTAACAATGACCAGAACCTTCTTCAAAGTACATTCTGTTCTTGTTAGAGGTTGTGAATGTTTTGAGCATTTCTAAGTCTATTCTTAAAAAAAAAGATAAAAGGCCAGAAGGAGGGAATGTGTTCAGCAGCTCCTTTTGGCTCTCTGAAAAGCAGAAGAAGAAAAAAAAAAAGATCTATCCAGATGTTTAATATAAAAAGGTCTGGTTATCAGAGCACATTTCTCCTTCTATTGTTCCATAGTTTAAATTTTCAGCTCATCATCCCGTGCTGTTATTTGAACACTTGGACTTTGGAATCGGAACGATTTCCAAATAGCCTGTCTGTTCGAAACGTCACCTTGTGAAACAAATCGTTCTGGACCTTCGGGATCTCGGCGTATCCGTGATGAAATGTTCTGTTTTCTTTTAATTAGACAAGACCCAGGGCAGGATTTGCACTCGACAAACTTTTACGAGCGCGCCAAAACAAACTTTGACCACACTTTGGCCTGGTTGTGCTAAGTTGAAAACGTGTCCAAGGCTTGGCTGAATTAAGTGTTGTTGTTATATGATCTGTAGAACTGTACTCTACCCAAAGCCTTACTTACTTACTTACACACCGTTCTCATTCCAGGACCTTTTTATCTTCTGTCTGGGCGTCTCTGTTATGCTGAGCTCCGAATTTAATCCTCTGCTTCCTGTGGCAGAATGACTTGTTTGTGAATCTGAGATCTTGGCACGTAAAAGCTTTTCTTGTCGTCTTTGCAGGATCCGAATATAATTCAAAGTTGAACAAAAACGTTGCGGTTAAATTTACAGGAGGTCTCGGCGGCGTTGTAAAGCAGATGTTGGAGTGTGAGGGTTAATGGAACTAAGAGAGCTTCTTGTTTTACAAACTGTAGGCATTTGGATGGAAAAGAAAGTGCACAAGCTAAAGTAAATAGTGAAGTCCAACAGCTTTACATGGACATTTACCACCTGCAGCTTTTATCCTGTCTTAGCTGTTGCTAAAACTTTAATATGTGACTAATTCCTTAAATCACTCGTAAAAAAAAAAAAAACATCCCTCAGCCGTTATGACAGATTTTCCTTGTTTATCTTTAATCATATGGCTTACCGTATATGCAGTCCAAATTTAATATATTACGCTGACGAATTCTCACTTCTTCTTGGTTGTTAAAAAAATTACAATAAAAAATTATAATAGCAGCTCCGCAACAATCGAAGATAAATTCAATGCATTCAAATGTATGTGCATTAATCTATATTAAATTTGGAATTCCCCTACCTTCCAGGGGGTGTTCAGGTCAAAGCGGGACTTTTGATGGTGCAGAATAACAGAACACGTAGTTATGAGAGTAAAAACGCCCTGGCCTCCAAGGAACTCCTTCAATGGCCCGAACATGTGCGAATGGCTTGGAGTGAGGTCGGGACTCCCAGTCGAGTTCCTGTAACGCGCAACCGGTGTTCCTACAGACGGATGTCTCACCCGCAAGTTGATTTTTCACTTTCACTCGCTGATTGTTCCACGGCAACGACTGCGGTGGTCTCCGAGCCACCCCGGACGGGATGGTGATTCACAGACGTATGGCGCTCTTTAAAACTTTGCACCATTTAAACGTTTTACTGCGGCTAAGAGTCTCATCACCATGCTCTGCTCGAAATCCTCTGTAGATGTCAATCATTTTTACACCTTCACTCACCAGAAATTTCATCAAAAGTCCCGGCTTGACTCGAACGCCCCTTGTACAGTATATACACGATGCATCTAGCATCGGTCTTAATTTGAGAGTTGGTGTGTATAATTTTCCAATAAGCCCAGAGGATGTTTGCGGAACACTTACGTCTACTTTCCAGCTGCTTTTTAGGAGATAATTTCATAAATGAGTCTCTGATGAGCTAATTAAAGGCTATACAAACCTTCTCATTAAGGTCAGTGCGGGACTGCGGCAGCAGCCTCGCAGCAGTAGAAGATAAATTCAACACATTCAAATGTATGTGCATTAATCTGTGTTTCATTCTGGAACAGACGCCTGCTGGGAGATTGAGCATGCGAAAGCACGTTCGATTTTTCTGAGTGACGTTTGAGTCAAAAGTTTGCATTTCGTGCAGTCTAGTGTTGTTCAGAGAAGCAACGTTAAATGAAACACATTCTTATTTGTCTATTTCAGTGGCCTATCTGGGGGACATAGCGCTGGACGAAGAGGACATGCGGATGTTTAAAGTGGACCGCATTGTGGATGCCGTCCAGAAAACGGTGATAAATCTCAACCGCACAGACACGGGTGAGTGTGTTTAAAGTCCGGGGCGATGCCTTTAAAGTGAATTGGAAAGTCATGTTTTATACATCATAAAAGTCATAGACGGATCTCGTCTGCCTTGGAATTTCTGTTTTTTTTTTTTTGTGGGAAGCGTTTAAGCTAAAGGTCCAATATTTTACTTTACGAAGCTAACATCTCCTTTAACATGTATTTGTTAAAGCTCCAGCTGAAATACTTTTCAGATAATGCATTTATTTTTTATTTTAAACTTTGTTTTACTCCATTTTAAAAACCAATGTGCAACCTCCGGAGCCAGCACATGGGAGCGCCAAAATGTGCAGTTCCTTAAATGTCCACTGGGGGCTCCAAAGGCGAATCAATCCCCATAGACCATCGCGTTTAGAAATAAACAACGAAACCATTTTTCAGTCTGGTACAAAAGAATGGTTTCGGTCTCCACGACGAGATTTCCCGTTAATGTACGGGGAGTGAAATTTTATGTAAGTCATCAGTTGAAATGATATTAAGCCATAAAATTGTGCATTATTAGGGGCATGGCTGATTTGAGTGACTGCTGCATCGCAGAGAAACCTATGGGTGATGTCACGGAGGGGTTGTCCAGTTGTTTTTATACAGTCTACATTCGAAACAAGTCATTTCAGTGTCTAGGTAAATGAGACACTGCTGAGCCACGCCCTCCTGCTGAGCTACGCCCGCTGAGCCACGCCCACCAGAAAGAAGCAACAATTCGGGGGAGGGGATCTCCTTATGTGACATCACAATAGGGAACGAATTAAAATGTTTTTTTTTTACAGTTCCACCTAATTAACAATGAAAAAAGGCAATAAATCAGTGAATGTCACGTTTTTAGTTCCTAAACATTAAAGGTCACCTTTTAATTTAAATCAAATAATGTAGTTAACATACAGTAGTTATTTGCCAGCATAAATGCCTACACTTTGTGGCTACACAGCAGCAAGTTGGAACATAAGTAGGACTAAATGAATGCATGTAGAACGCCTGAGGTTTCAAGCAGGAGAGAAAATATATTACTTTTAAAGACACAAGTCCAAAACCTCGACTAATTGTGGCAGGACGAAACTAAGACAAGCATCTAATTTGTGCACTTATACTCTTAAAGGACAGTAATATGAGACAGAGCCTCATTGGGATGGATGTGACAGGACCATCTCGAGTCTCACGGCCGTGCTCTTTGGGGAGGAGGGAGCATCTGAGCATATTGATCGACCTGTCAATCAAAGTGATACCAGGAAATCATGCGTTAATTAAAGCCTTCTCTAGGAACTCTAGGAGGAAGAGACATGACATTTATAAAAATAGGATGTTTTGGTTCCAGTTACAATAAAGAGCTGCGCTGTTCGGTGCTATACAGTAGTATAGAGGGAGAAAAACACTAGACGGGTAGGAAGAGTAACTCGGGTGCTGTTCAGGCTGCATCACACGGCAAAGGCTTAGTAGGTGGAGAAAATAACTTCCTGAATTATTCCTTAGATTTTTACAAATTGTCACAAATCAATACAATTTTATTAGTCAGCCTGTTTTTTTGTTTTGTTTTGTGAAATGAACAGCAGGTGTGTTGGCCAATGACACGAGCCCGAATGCTGCCAGGGCCAATCGGCAGGTCTCGCGGCGCAGGAAGAGGGCGGCGACGTCCCGCCCCGAGAGGGTGTGGCCCGAGGGGGTCATCCCTTATGTTATAAGTGGCAACTTCAGTGGTAAGTGAGTTAATAAGGTGTGTGTGTTTGTGTGTGTGTGTGTGTGTGTGTGTGTGACTGTAATTCGTGTTTGGAGTGATAACTGCAGGTCTCTGGTCTTATTCTATCCTGTTATTTCTTCTTCTTATGTTCTTCTTCTCTCTCATCTCATCTCTATCTCATCTCTTCTCTTCTTTGTTATTTTCTCCTCTTCCCTTTACTCCTCTTCTTTACTCTTTTCTTCCTCATTCTTCTCTCCTCTTCTTCATTCTTCTTTTCTCCTCAATCGCTCTCTTATTTCAGTTTCCTTCTCTCCTTTATAAGGACCGAGTGTAAATATCTCACCAGCATGTGTGTGTGTGTGTGTGTGTGTGTGTGTGTGTGTGTGTGTGTGTGTGTTCTGCAGGTAGTCAGAGGGCCATATTCCGGCAGGCGATGAGACATTGGGAGAAACACACGTGTGTGACGTTCATCGAGAGAACCACAGAGGACAGCTACATCGTCTTCACCTACCGGCCGTGTGGGTGAGTGCGGAAACAAGTGTTAGTGTGTGTGGATAATGTGTGTGTGTGTGTGTGTGTGTGAGAGATAGAGAGAGAGAGTGTTAATGTGTGTGTTTATATAAAAGATTCCCTGGACGTATGTGCATGGCTGACGCTGTTTCATCTTTAAGCTGGAAGAAGAACGTGTGTGTGTGTGTGTGTGTGTGTATGCACAGTAGGGGTACTGGAACCTTTGACTCTTTCAGGAAGAAATGGTGCTCACTCACTCAGTGGGCGACCGTCCTTTCACTTTTCTTTCCTTTTCACTCGCTTCTTCCTGATTTATCGCTTAAGTGCTTTTCCATCCATCCTCTTCCACATGGCCATTGTTCTGCCTCATGCACATTCTCCTTATGTGCTAGACACGTGTGTTTGTGTGGAAGTGTGTGTGTGTGTGTGTCAGGCTAATAGTCACCCTGCTGTCCCAGATTTCTGGCCCAGAAATCATTAGAATCGATGCATGTCTACTTTGTTGTTCAAACTTCGCATTTGAACCCTGCTGCACAATTGTTAAAGTCCACACACACACACACACACACACACACCATGTGTCACAAGTTCAAATTTGAGTTCTTTTTTTTTCTTTTTTCCTCTGAGTGCAGTCAAGCTTTTCTCTGCCTGGTTATTTTCTCCTCGGCGCGAGTTCGGCTGCTCTGGCCCGGCGTGATGATTCCCAGCCATAAATAATAACCTTCATCGCCGTCAGGCCATATGCTCTCGCAACCTCCAGCAATAAAAACCTCTTTTCCATTGCAGGAAAGGAGGAAAACCTGTTGAAACGAATGGAAGTAAAGAGAGAAGGTTAAACTCATCCTGCTGATTTTAATTGTAGATAATAAAAGAGACTTTTTTTTTTTCACATTCGTGAGACTTTTTAAGCCGATTTGTAGTTTATTCTAACGCCAGCTCATTCACTGAGCTCTTAATGAAACGGAAACTGCAACAAGCACTAATGACGCTCCTTTGGGACAGGAGTGACGAACGCTACTAGTGGACACAACATCGAACTCCATGAGATTTCTTTCTACGTTATAAAACAATCCTGAAGGCGTTTATCCACATTATACAATAATCTCCTTTAAACAGTTGATATTGAGATGTTTCTGCTACTTCTGATCTGTAAATCCTTCATGACGGCTCTAATCTGAGGTTCTGTTTGAGGTTAATTGGTGATTTCTGAGGCTGGCGACTCTAAATGAACGTTTTGGTCTTGCTGTCCTGGGAATGACGGGTTCATCATGGAGCTTGATGGGTTTTACAAACGCACTTAAATACAATGCTGCTCTTGCAAGAACTGTTCCAGAACATCTGACCCCCATCTCATAAAATAACAACTGACTTGTTGTTGTTGTTACTTAATTAGGTAGATAAATAGATAGAGAATTGCATCATTACAGCAGGAAGTTCACAGATTATACAACAAATAGCAACAAGCGAAAATTAAGGGTAAAGAAAAAAGAAGAAAAGGAAAAACCCATATGACTCCATAACTCCGTTCCATTCAAGTTCATCTTTATATATTTTTTTCTACATTGTATAGATAATTTTTTTTTTATATTTCTTGAAATATTTTTAATATTTTGTTCTATTTTCTACAGCACTATTCTTATTTTATTCTTATTTATTTCACGTTAATTATTTTTACATTTTAAGGTCACAGACGGTCGTCTAAGCACTTCACTGCATATCAGCTGTGAATAATAAAATTTGAATTAGAATTTGAATATGATACGCAATTTAAGGTGCGTTTCCACCATAAGGGTCCGGGTTCGATTCCCACCCTGGGGTCCGTGTGCATGGAGTTTGCATGTTCTCCCTGTGCATGGTGGGTTTCCTCCCACAGTCCGAAGACTCCCACAACTCCGTATAAGATCATACTGTTTCTATGTACATGTACATGATGATTGGCAGCACGGTGGCGTAGGGGTTAGCACCGTCGACTTCTCGACCTCTAAACAATACAGTCAGTCTTGTACATTTAGCAAACAAATATGTCTGTGTGTTGATTTTAAAGCGAAACCGTGTATATACAGTCAAGTAAACACACTCCAGTTGGACGGTCTGAAGATTTGACTTCCTGAACTTTAAGTTGTTCCCAAGTTCCCGTGTAGGAATTCTGAGTTGTGTGGGCGCTTTCTTTGGCGTTTCCTGGTCCGAGGTCAGCAAGTACAACTTTCGGCTTCTAGTCCAACGCAGCTTTAATAACAGGGTTGCCAGGGATTTAGTTTTAAAGCAAATTCTTTAGGATCAACTCTAGAAAAAGTGCAGGCAGTGTGTTTAAGATATACAGGAGTGTTTTCATTGTAAGATGTATAGTGAAGATTAGGTAAGAGGAAGGCGAGGATTGTGGAGTGGATAATGTTTGGACGAGGAGTGTTCAAATCAAACAGGGATTTTTGATTTGTGCAGAATAACAGAACAGTTATGAGAGTAAAATACTCCCTTTATTTCTCTAAATAATCTCCTGCTTCACTAATGAAGGTAGAAAGTCCAACTAATACACTGGACCCATGAACAGACTGTCTGCTTCACATTTGAAACGCTGGCCTCCCAGGAACTCCTTCAACATGTGGAAATAGCTTGGAGCGAGCTCAGGACTCCCAGCGGAGATCCTGTGATGTGCGAGTGGTGTTGGTGAATGATCCTGTGTAAAGTTTTTAAAGTGAGTCTGAACTTAGATTGAGGCTATCTCAGAATCAGCTTCTTAAAAATGATCAACTGCTGTATTAGTGTTACCAATGGAGCACAATGTTTAACAGGTTTATCTATTTTCAGGTAGTTTCTCTATGTTTTTCAGTCGGTTTATTTAAGACTAAACCACATCACACTCTTCCAGGGTTTAATTATCCACAGCATCAATTGCTGTTCGTCATCTATAAAAAAAAATCTCAATTCCTTAAACCTGAAATAGACCAGACTTGGCACTTGAACCACACACAGCTAATAATAAAGGTGTGTTATTTTCTGTAGCAGTGGGATTGTGTGTGTGTGTGTGTGTGTGTGTGTGTGTGTGTGTGTGTGTGTGTGTGTGGGAGCGTGCAGGTTTAATGGCTCGGAGATCGAGTGAGAATCTGGAGGCTGATGTGATGAAGTACAGCAGTGTGTTTTCCGCCTCACCGTTTTAACGCCTCACAGCTAGCCGAGTTTAGCTCCGGGGAGATACAGGGGGCTTTTTCTTAAAGCGCAGCCAGTAGCAGGGTGTGTGTGTGTGTGTGTGTGTGTGTGTGTGTGTGTGTGTGTGTGTGTGTGTGTGTGTGTGTGTGTTATACAGAGGGCCTTTTTCCTTTCCTTTCCTTTCCTTTTTAGATTTAGGAGACCGTAGTGTGTGTGAGTGTGTGAGTGTGTGAGTGTGTGAGTGTGTGAGTGTGTGAGTGTGTGAGTGTGTGAGTGTGTGAGTGTGTGTGTGAGTGAGTGTGTGTGTGAGTGAGTGTGTGTGTGAGTGAGTGTGTGTGTGAGTGAGTGTGTGTGTGAGTGAGTGTGTGTGTGAGTGAGTGTGTGTGAGAGAGTGTGTGTGAGAGAGTGTGTGTGAGAGAGTGTGTGTGAGAGAGTGTGCGTGCGTGAGTGTGCGTGCGTGAGTGTGCGTGCGTGAGTGTGCGTGCGTGAGTGTGCGTGCGTGAGTGTGCGTGCGTGAGTGTGCGTGCGTGAGCGTGCGTGCGTGAGCGTGTGTGTGTGAGTGTGTGTGTGTTCAGGGCATAGTGTCTGGAGTGAGATACTGGATGATTAGTAATTAGAGTGTCTTGTTACACCCAAAAAAGAACAAAATGTTTGTGTGTGTGCATGTAATTGTGTGTTGTTTGCATTTGTGTGTATGCATTTTGTGTGCATTTGTGCGTGCGTGCGTGCATGCGTGTGTGTAGGATCCTCCTGCGTTGTCGGGTCATGTTATTTCTGTCAGCAGTATAGTGTTTGTTCTCTGAATAAACACAGACACAACAACAACACAAAGTGTTTTGAGTTTCTAAAGCCTGTTTATGTCACATATCATCGTCATTGTGTCTGCAGGATCAGGATTAGGACTGGACCGGTTTTAGATGCATCAAAACCGCGGGTGTAAATGCATCCAAGGCTCATTTAAAAATAGATTTGAAGCTGATCCCTCAGACCACTTCAAGAGTTTGGAGATGCTTTGTAAGCCGAATATTAGAAATGTATTCTAATATATTCTTCCAAACGATTGGACTTCAGTGATGCTTTTTTTTCAATGGGCCACCTTGACTGGTCTGTAAAATCAACAGACTACAATCCCACAACACACAGGTCTTCGAGTAACCTATAGTCCTGGAGGACACCTTGTGGTCCTGGAGGTTCCACCCAGATTCCTTCAGGATACCCAACATTCCTGGTGGACACTGCACATTAATGGAGGATGTGGAGGCCCCCCATGTTTCTGAAGGAACCCCATGGGCAAAGAGGAAGCCCATGGTCCTTGAGAAGCCCCACTGTTCTGCTAGAAGCCCACAATCATAGAGTAACCCCATGGTTCTTGAAGAAACCTACAGTCCCAGAGGTAGCCCACAGTCCTGGAGGAAGATCATGCATGGTTAACGATTTTCTTTGCCGATTAAATGGATCAGGATCTTTAAAGCGGAAACAAAGCTAAAATTTACAGATAAGTCCAAGGGGTAGTCCAGGACCAGGATTGAGTAGTCCAGAACCAGCATACTACTTGGAATAAGAATTAGGAACACATTAGTGTTATTAAGTCAAACACCAATATATTGGTATTAACCTTCTATTACTAAGCCAAAGAGGGATATAACCATGTGATGCTTAGCCGGTGACCATATTTTGCCTGTTGGGAAATTGATACCACCAGGTAGCACCTTCGTAAATAAACCAGACACATGTTTGTAATCTCATGCTGGTTGTTTCGAGATTCAATATCAAGTTTCAAACATAAAATATCAGGGACAATGGATTAAAATGCTGGTTGTGAGACTTAGGGTACTAAGGGTGACCCTTAGCTTGTAGTACATAAAAATATAAAAAGAATATAAGGGGAAAGCAGAAAAAGAAGGAGTAAATTACGAATATGATATACGTGCAAAATATATAGAACATATTAAGGAAGACGAGGACTGATTTAGCAGACTGGACCTCTTAAACTAAAGTGTGCAGTAAACCAGTATCAGTGCCCTTTTGTGTATTGCAATGTGCGGAAAAGTGACAGAAATATGTGAAGAGATTGTCCATGAGTGCCTGTGTGCTGTCAGTGAAGTGTCCAGGGCGTGGGTGGTAGTTGGAGGCAGGAGTGAAAGAGTAGGACTGGATTCAGGAATCTTCCTGCAGAGATCATCCAGAAGACACTTGAACTGAGCATGTTACAGTCTACACTCACGCTTGACTGACCCAGCAAGTTACTTTAATGATAGCACACAAAGCAATTATTAGTGCATCACCTCCCAAGTACTCTGAATGAGTGTTGTGAAAGACGACTCTGAACGGTGCATCTCTTTCCCCTAGGTGTTGCTCGTATGTGGGTCGCAGGGGAGGAGGACCCCAGGCCATTTCCATTGGGAAAAACTGCGACAAGTTTGGAATTGTGGTGCATGAACTCGGTCACGTGATCGGATTCTGGCATGAGCACACGCGGCCAGACCGAGACGACCACGTCAGTATTATACGGGACAACATCCAGCCTGGTAAGATACTTCAGAAATCACCTTTTAAAATGAATCAACAAATCAAGTTAACCCGACCCAACACGACTAAGCGTGCATTTGTAGTCCCTAACCAAGCAAAACATTTAGAGAAGGTTTACAAGGATCAGCTGGTATAGATTGAAACAAAAAAAAATTTAATTGTATATTTAAAGTCTTCTCAGAAAGTGTAGCAATGCATATATTAAAACTCAACATAAAACTGTTTATTCTTGTGCATTTACAACCCATTCATTAAAAAATTTATTAACCTTAAAAAAGCTGCACCCATCTATTATTATAATAATATCATTATTGCATTATACACAAAGACAGACTAGAGTAGAAACACGTTAAACCAAAGTTTCTCAAAAGCTTTTTTTCTATATTTAGAACAAAAATTCGCAGTTACTAGGTGACCTACACTATAAAGTCCAAATACATATACTTTAATATAGAGTTAGTCTCCTTTTTCTGCTATAACAGCTTCCACTCTTCTTGGAAGGCTGTCTACAAGATTTTGGACTGTTTCTGTGGGAATTCGTGCCCATTCATTCTGTAGAGCATTTATGAGGTCAGACACTGATGTTGGATGAGAAGGCCCGGCTCTCAATCTCCGTTCCAGTTCATCCCAAAGGTGTTTGACTGGGTTGAGGTCAATCAGGGCTCTGTGTTAGGGCCATTCAAGTTCTTCCACACCGAACTCATCAAATCATGTCTTTATAGTCCTTGCCTTGTGCACTGGAGCTCAGACATGTTGGAATAGGAAAGGGCTCTTCCCCAAAGTGTTTCCACAAAGTTGGAAGCATAGCATTGTCCAAGATGTCTTGGTCTGCTGAAGCATTAAGATTAATAATAAATTGAGTCGGCCAAATACTTTTGTTCATATTTTATTTATTTTTTGTATAAAATTTCATCTATTATTTCTCCTAGTTAAAATCAAAATCTTAATGTCCTATCAAAGCCAGCATAAGATTAAAAAAGTGAAAAAAGTTTTCATAATTAAACAATACATTGCATTAACAACTGTAAAATTTGTTCTGAAAATAAATGTACTTTATTTTTCCACCTTTATTAAAACCATCATGTTTTCAGCATTTAAATAGAGCTTGTTTATGTTCAGGAGGCTATTGTCGTAAAGGAAGACATTGTTTGGCTATGGAAACAAGTCCATAAAGTAATAGAAAAAAATATAATAAAAATGACATAAATTCTAGTTAGAATGACTTCTAACATATAAAAATTCTTCTAACATACAAAGTATGTATTTACAACCTATTTGGGATAATAACAAATCAACGCGCTACCAATTCGTTTTGTTACACAGGTAGCTAAAGCTATAAAAAGTGTTTCGATCTGTGATGCGCTACCAGGTCGTGAGGGGGACGTTGACAACGCTGATCCTTGGCCACAGAGACCAACACAAATCTAGCCATGTTTTCAACTATATTCTTGTTGCATGTAATCCTTGTATTTAGGAAGATCGGGGATAATCTTTGCTCTAGCATCTAAGCTTGTCCTTCATGCCCCAGTAGTATTCTCCTCACGGTGGCGATGATGCACTAGCAGCTCATTCACGTGTTCACGACTGTCAGTTTGTGCCAAAATTTTATACTTTTTATTTTAGGTGTGAGTTGATTTCTTTTTAGGAGTGTCTAACTCATGAAGTATTGTAACTGCAATCCTTCAGGGTGATTTCGGTTTGGACCAAGTGCAAATTTATGACTTGCTTGGCCACAAAGCTAAACACACCCTAAAAATTAATGTTTGGAGTCTCTGGGCCCGGTCCTTATCTTCTTATCTTTCCACGCCTTCCAAACATGAGAATGAAATCTGGGATTTGACGATCATCCCACTTAGGAGCCGATTGATTGATACGAGCCAAACAAAACATACAGCGCTTCTAAAATCATCAGCATATGTCAGCAACAGTCTTCCCTGTTGAGATCATTTCCTGTGGAACTTCTGGAACAGTCAGGCTTTATGTCAAGATTTTTTTTGTTTTTTGTTTTTGTTTTATTACATAGGACAGGAGTACAACTTCTTGAAGATGGAGCCCGGTGAAGTGGACTCTCTAGGGGAAGTCTATGACTTTGACAGCATCATGCACTATGCCAGAAATACATTTTCCAGGTAAGTCTAAATCACTTTCTAAGGAACAATTCAGTTTTGGCTTACCTAACGTAATTAATCATGATCTTTATTTATAGTTAGCTAATCTCAGCATTTTAGCCCTATTCCACCCTAAAGTTTACAGCCAAGCTTTATTTAACGGGTTGAGACCAATCAGGGTCAATTAGTGGTGGGGGTGGTAGTGGACAAGGGGCGCTGACTCCAACTTCTTTCCTCCTGATTTAATTTCAGGCCATTCAGCACAAGTCTATCAAGTGTGTATTTTGTTCTACCCAACTCTGCATGTAATCAAGTAATGTATTCGAGTCAGTGGCTCAAATCCAGACTAATTACCCAATGAACACTGATGGCTTAAAATGAAGAAACAGGAGCTATAAATAAAATGCTGGAAATACGGCAATGGAACTTATGAAGTGGTAGCAGATGGACATGACGCTGTAGAATAGAACATATTCTTCAGGAATATGGAAATAGCTTGTTGCAGTTTTTGAAGCCTTGGAACATTTAGGCATGTATGTTAAATACATATGATTATGTATATGGGGGCAAGAGTAGCTTAGTGATTAATTTGTTGGATTACTGATCGGAAGGTCTTGGGTTCAAACCCCACTACCACCGAGTTGCCAGTGTAGGGCAGTTGAGCAAGGCCATTAAACCCCTTAGATGTGTAATGAGATAATGGATAAGGGCGTCTGCCAAATTCCATAATGCAAATATAATGTCAATTGGATTAGTTGAGTAGCTAGCCTACTGCTTTCTAATAGTCACTTATTTCAATGCGTATTTGTATGTTATTTTCTGCTTTCCTGGTTAACATGTAATTACACGATGTAATTTTGATTTTTTGATTTTTATTTTGCATACCTCTTGCATACCTGACTAATATTAATATTAAGAATTTTTCTTATTTTTTCCCCCTTTTTTTTTAGTTTCTTGCATTAAGGTTAAAAAAGTATTTTGTACTTTGTAGTATTTTCTGTATTTTGTCTAAAAAGTTTATTAAGGATTTATGTGAGAAAGGTTTAAGTCAGAGGTGCGTTCTGGTGCTGTTATCTGGACTACACATGAGGTTGCCAGATTAATTTCATCCTGCTGGGATGACATGCAGATGAGAAAAATGGGCTTAAATCCAAGGTCGAAATCATGCTTAAATGATCCCTGCATCTGTTATAGGCAAACTGTTCCTTATTCCTAAATAGTTCTAGATAGTTTAAATGCCTGTCAAACATTTTAAACTTGCCTTATAATTCCATAGTCTTCCCCTATTTTTATTTCTTTCTACATTATAAAACCATGCTGAAGGCGTTTATCTAAATTATACAATAATCTCCTTTGAAAGGTTGATATTGAGATGTATCTGCTACGTATGATCTGTAAATCCTTCATAATCTGAGGTGCTGTTTGAGATTAATTGGTGATTTCTGAGGCTGGTGACTCTAAATGAACTTCTCCTCTACAGCAGAGGTAACGTTTTGGTCTTGCTTTCCTGGGAAGGTCTTCATGAGAAACAGTTTCATCATTGAGCTTCAAGGGTTTTGCAAACGCACTTAAATACAATGCTGCTCTTGCAAGAACTGTTCCAGAGCAGCTGACCTTCATGTCTTAGGATAACAACTGACTCTTGATGTTGTTACTAAATTACCCAATCCCATGTGTTATTTCAAAGCTTTGGAAGAAAATCCAGTATTGTTCTGGAATGTAGAAAAATAAATTCCTTTGTGTGTCCAGACTTTTGACTGGTATGTCAAGTCCTGTTTTTGTAGTGGTTTGTTTATCCATTTGTAATCCATAGTTAATTTTGAGTGATATTTTAATATTTAAAATATAGTTTTACTCGTTTTAATCAAGTTCACTGTTGACGGTTCGATAATAAAATTACAGCGTGTCGATCCGTCCGTCTCCACCTGCACAAGCTTACAAAGAGCTGTATCAGACTGGAGCTGTATCTCGACAGCAGATTCCCAGGCTGCCTTTCCTGTGAACTGACACAACACGTTTATTCGTGAACAAATGATTAATTCATTAAACTAAATCTGTTTTTTTTTCTTTCTGTTAGCCTAATATGTAAAACGGTCAAACTAGTTGCCAAGGTTTCTCTCCCCATGTTAGTGTGGACAGAAAGCAAAAAAAAACAAAAACAAAAAACACTGAATTAATGTAATCATCACCTCATACATAATTTGACACAATAGACTGAATATTATCAGAATAATGATAATCATTTATTGCAAAACACACAGTACTGTTTTAACACAGAACTCCATTAGGACCAGCGGGACTTATCCACATGAGCACACTATATTCACGCTCCATTACTTCTCCCTTTCTCAATCTGTGTCTGCTTTTTCCAGATTACCAGTAATTAGTTTTATTCAAGTCGAAGAGCGAACGAGGACAATCCACATCTGTGCTTTGATTTCAAATTCAAAGTTTGTGGCACTGGCACAAAACGACTGTAAAATTAACAATTCAAATAAAGCCTTTCAATATTAATCATCAACCACAAGTGGATGGATTATTGGTATGCGCAAGCACTGTAAGCTTTTTATGAATGCTAGATAGTTTTACTTAGGGGTGGGCGATATACCCAAAATCTTCTATCAACAACCTCGATAACGATATACAGGCCACTATATTACTACAATATAGTAATTTGTAATTTGACGAAACCGTGGCACCCGATATATCTGCGCGGCCCAGTGAACAGCACAGCGCGACTACCTGGATAGCGCAGAGATGATCTGGTTTATTTGCGCAGCCCGGTGGAACGCGCAGCGCGAACCAACTTGAGCAGCGACTCTGATAGAAATAAACCGAAATAAAATTACATTTTACCCACAATTCCCCGCTGTAGTTTAGAGTGCACAAAGTGGAAGCTGTTTTTTTTTTTTTTTTTAAACTTGGGCTATAACGATATGGGCAGACATTATGAAGTTAAACTTTATTAAATTTATTATGTTGATTTTTTCTTCATGGAACTGCAGTGTTTGATGACAATTTATTTAAAATGTCAGGACTGTTTAATATTGTTTCTGCCTTGCCATGCCTGGCAATTAAGACGATAGACCAAAATCTATATGGGTTGACAAATTTCTACCGGTTAATCGTGTCTACTGGTATATCGCCCACCCCTAGTTTTACTGTTACTTACTTTATTCTCTATTGACAATTATTTATTATTTATACTGCAATTTATTACAGGTAATATACAAACATTGAATTTGTCAATAATTATTTGGTTAATTTATTATTACTTATAAGGTAATCAATAAATAACAGTAAACCTTTTTTTTAATGAGTGGGTGGCATGATCACTTAGTCATTCGTATTTGCACCTGCATGGACCCGGTTTGATTCCCACTTGTGTTTGATTCCCACCTCTATGGAGTTTGTATGTTCCCCCGGTGCTTGGTGGGTTTCCTCCGTGTCCTCCGGTTTCCTCCCACAGTCCAAAGACATGCAGAATAGGCTAATTGGCGTTCCAGAATTGCACGTATTGTGTGAATGAGTGTGTGAGAGTGCGAAGTCTTCTGGGATAGGCTCCAGGCCCCCCCGCAATCCTGTATATAGACAATGAGTAAGTGATCGCTTGATGAGATTATTTGTCCAGTTATTTGGTGCCAGGCTAGATAAATACATTTGAATAAAATATGGTAAATTTAATCATAAAATATCGCAATCGCAACGTGCCAAAATGCCAAAATAATCGCCACGTGTTTAATCAAATCTTGTGGCTCCATGTCTCAAAAACAAATTAGGCTCCCTGCTATGATAAACTTAGCACCATAATAAAAAATAAAAAAAAACTCAGAGAATAAGAATTCATGATTTCTTATCAGCATCGAAACAAAATATTTTTGTATTCTGACATTTGTTTAAAGATTTATTTATGTATACAGTGAAAATTGCGCTTCCTGACTCGTTCTTTATTACATGGCCTGGATTTGGAAGAAAGCCAACAGTACCTTGGCTTATTTCCAGCCTGTAGCAATGTTTCAGCTTGTGTGTGTTTAATGAGCTCAGTGGCTTTCCACGTCTTCAAAACACATGGCCACGTGTGCTCTTGCTCAACGTTTTAAACAAAACAGCCAACGCAGCTGCATTCGACATGAATGTATACACGCGTCTAAACGGGCGTACTTGCACGGAAAAACCTCACCATCAAACACATGCATTCAATATTGACTTGATTTAGGCCTATAATTCTCAACAAACTGGAAAAAATTAAAATGTGTTGGGTTGGAGAATAGGGATTCTGGCACGTCAGATTCGTTTCATCATTGCACGCGTGTGCACGTACATGTGTGATCTGATCCTGTAGTTAAAAGCATAAACACAAAGCTGTGTGCTTATATACATACAATACAAATGCATATACACATACATGTTGTTTCCACACGGTAATGCGAATACACCTGAATACGCGTATACATTATCTACTCACAAACACACACACTTACAATCAGGCCTTGTGCACGTTTGTGTGCAAGGTGACTTTTCCAGACGCGGTGTTAGTGATCCACAGGACTGATATTGTATCCGTGCATCTTTCTCTTCTTACATTTTCAAGCTGAGTTTCCACAATGCAGCTTTTGTCCTCCTCACGTGCCAGGCCACGCTGACGACTAAGGCTAAGCAGGAGGGGTTCTGGATTTCTCGAAACATCTCAAAAGTGAGACATAGTGAGATTCTCAGTATTTGCTCTCCGGCTTCAGTTTTGGGAACTTTCTAACTGCACGCTTGTTCTTTCCGCTGCTTTCTTTTGTTTACTCTTCTCCTCCTTTTGCTGCTTCTGCTTAGTTGCTGAAGCCTCTGGCAAGCAGCCAGTAAACCCAGTTAGGTTTTAATCATCCCCAGTCGTCCTCATTGACACTCACAGCTGCTCCCTGGGCCCGGCTGGCTTTTTAACGCTTTCTCTCTCTCTCTCCCTCTCTTGCTTTCTCGTATAAAACCCAGGCCTAAAAGGAGCAAGTTCACAGCGTGTGAATGGCTTTTGTCTCTGAAGGTAGCCTTTGAAGGCACCCTTTGAAGGTTGGTAGCCTCGGGGCTGTTTTATGTGGCGTCTTGAATGGTGGCATTGACACGTGGTGGTCATGGGTAGAAATGCCAGGGCCATTCGTTTGTCTAATGACCGAGCTTTTGATTCCCTCAGCTGTGATGATGTTTCGGGGTGACGGCTTCATAGGCCCTTCTTTTCTTTTGTTCCGTAGTTGGCTCGCGAGAGCCGATGATCATTTGCTGGTTTATTGGGATTCTTTAGAAATATGAAACAATACAAATGCATTTTTGAGCATCCATTATTCCCATCGCTTGAAAGGATTTTAATGACTAGTAAAAGGAAAGCACGTGTGAAGAATTAATGAATGTGTTTTTTTTTTTTTTTTTTTTCTCTTTTCTCTTTGCATGAATGTTGAGCCGCCGGCACGTGTGCCTCAGTGACCATAATATAAAGGGATTTTTTGACTCGGTTGCATGCCGGCAGTTTTGGGTCTAGGATTTTAGTGTGTTTTGTGCTGTTAAGAAAACAACATGGAACAAATTGCAGTAGATTTGTACTGCAAAAAAAGGACAAAAATAGCATTCTACCAAGTAAAAAACATACCAAAAACATTTACCCTGGTGGTCCTATGAACACTTTCTTAGCAGAAAGGTGATAATGTAAATCTTTTTTGTATTCTGCAAGCAGAAAAGTGCAGTGAAATTACCGTCATAACTAGCTTTTCTTTAAACCAGTTAGAGTTTAAAGCCTTTATTTCATGCTTTGCCTTTTACCATATCTTTACTATTTCCTACCCACCACCTAGTTAACTGCTTTTATACAAGAGCTCCTGACCAGGATGGGCAAAGGCTAGCATATACTTCAAGCCAAGTGAAGCCACTTTTTTTGTTTTTGCAACATCAAGGAGAAGCTAAAACTGCCCATGTTTACCATATAGAGCCTTTTTAGGGTGTTTTAGTTTTTTTCAGATTTTTCAGAAACTTTTAGCAGTTTCCTTTTGGTTTCCCAACAGTTTTTAATAGTTCATCATGGTTTCCCAAAGTTTCCCCCAAAATTCCCAAATGTTTCCTAATGTTTCCCATAGGTTTATAATGACATGTTTGCCTGAAGATGTCTGTACTTACTCTGTTGTCTAATTACTGCCATGGTTAGAGGACTTGTGTTGGACAAACCTAAGCAATTACAGGCATTCAAAGTAGTACAGTTTATTATCATGCACTGATGCTGTTCCAGTGCATATTGCTCATAGTAGCCGTCCTGAAATGCATGGACACATCTTTTACCTTCAGTCAGAGATAGTAGATGTGTGTCAGATTTCAGGGTGGTGTCTTTTAAAGGCCGAATGTGGCGCTGAAAACGAAGAACGCCATGGTGTGGTGTACAATCTTGCGGCCCAATTAGTTCCAAGATTCTTTGCAAGCCAGAAAAGAAGACATTTTTTGTGACACCGGAAGAGACAATGGTAATGGTAATGGTAAACGCAGAGACACACCCAGAGTCTGAACAACCTGAACCTACACCCTGCTGTAGATCCACTAAAAATTCTAAAGCACCAATACCCTAGAGTTCATTGTCTTTCTTAGGAATACTAGAGAATACAAATTGCCTCTCTTTCCTTAAGGAAGTATTTGCAAAGAGTGGAAAGGTAGCGAATGTGGAAATAAACATACTGTAGACATATTATAATGCCCATCACCGTGAGGGCTGTTTTTTCTTCAGTCTCTTGCCACAAAATTGGTTGCATTTGGCAGGAACTAAGAGGACCGAGCCTGTTCCAGCATCATAATGCCTCTGTTGGAGTGGAAGAAGAGAACTTGAGACTTAAAAGTGATCCCATCCTCATTTGGGTAAAGGTTAAATGCATTGCTCAAGGACCTCAAGACCAAACAGTCTCCGCTTGGCAATGTTGTCCGTTCTCATCAGTACCCTGGGGCCATCGAGCCACCGTTTGAACCACCAGTGTCCAGGAAGCTGGATTAGTCTCAAGTCTCCTGGAGAAAGCTGTGACCTCAAATGTGTGGACTACTTTGAATGATGAAGGTCAACACTGACTGCAACCCTTGCCCACCACCATGCCCACCTTGCCCACCACAATGCCTGCCATCACTGATAGTCTGATGGCCAAATAAACACTCCCTACTTCAAAATCTAGTGGAAGACCGAAAAGGAAAGATCCAAAAGATATGATATGTTAATAAAGTTTTAAATAAGAACGATGACATAGCTTAAATTCTTTAGTTTTTTCAAAAATGGCTTAGCCATTATAAAGTCTATGTGCCCTGATCCTGCAGTCCATGAATCCTTAGTTTCTGCAGGGAGAAATTGATTATTGTGGAAAATGACATAATGTGGTTCGGGGGTTACGGTTGTTGTGACACTTTGGCTGAGAGGATGAAGTAATACCTCCTGGAACAACCGCCAGATTTTGCTGTGACTGTACACTGTGCGATGATTAATAGATTTTAAAGAAGTGCTGTACCTCTAAGGCACTACAGAATAATACTTTAGATCACGAACATTTGCGAAAGTGGTTTTCACTTTAAAGACTGGTACTGACCGGTCAAAGTAGTTAGCTGACTTTTTGTTCTCTGATCTTAGCTCTTATTAGCTTTGCGGAACACAGTTCTAAAACAGACCAGCTGTATGGGGTAGTGACTAATCCGCTTCAATGGTTTTGTTGGCTAAAAGATATGAAAGGTAATATCTGTCCGGTTCCCCAATCTCATTTTCTTGTTTTCTTCTCTGTTGATTTGCAAGGTGTCACATTGGGGCATGTTGTATATCATGTAGCCGTTATTCCTGGAGTTCATTTATAATGGATGGCTTTCCTCCTGCGGAACCCATGTTAAATATGCTAGTACTGGCATATGAGCTAACAGCTTGCTTGATCAGTTTCCATTGAATCTGAATTTAACTTCATATTGACACGTCGACGGACTAATACGGTCAGATTCCTAAGTCCCTTGGCTCTTGGCTTTTTGCTCCTCTGTTTGCGTGAGTTTGGCCAGTGAAATGCTTTGGGAGAAAAAGTCCCAAAGCAAGGAGCCTTCAGGGCATTTCTGCTTTGAATGATATGATTTTATTCCTTCTGCCCTGACTGTTCTAAAATCCTGAAAATGAAGGTGAGAGTTTGAACAAAACCACCCACACAACAGTGCCGGGAACAGGGGGATGATGAGGGCGGAGGCTTGGTATAATTCTCCATTGCCTCTGCATGAGAACCAGATGTTTTTTTTTTCTACTTTTTTTATTTTTAGCTCTGATTTCACTACCTTTATTTATTTTCCCTCCCCATGTTTGGGCAGGTGTGCAAAAAAATTAGTATTGAATAAATAAATTGGCAAAAGCCTACAATGATAGGTGTTGGCAGGAATCGATAATTAAGCCCTGCGATAGTGTTACATGAATGATATAAAGCAGAGACCGACCATCTGGTGTTGTGGACGACTTTAGTGGATAATCTCACCTGGATACTAAAGAGTTCTACTCAACAACTGCTGCTGCTGTAATTAAAAGAAAAACACTGTCCTGTTTTCATGCAAAGACTTTTAATTAACGCCCCGTCACACTCTGTTGAAGATCACGAAGTTCCCACTGCGTCCTAAAAATATCGAAGAAAGCAGCGGGAACAAGGTCAAAATAGGAAAAAATGTGCATTTATCAAGTTCATATTAAATCCTAGCTACATCCCTGTCAGGTTCTCAGGGTGTCTTTCATCTCGTTCATTATCATACGCTCACCACGTCCAATGAGATGGGATAGAGTTACTTTTGTCTGATCAGATTGCTCCAGGCAATAATCCCATGCTTACTATGTTGGCATGGTACCATGACATGCAAAGTGCTTTTCATTATGATGTGACGGTGTGAGGAATTGGGTCCAAACATCTATACATAATTCCCTGAACATGACACTGATATGCTGGTAATCTTCTGCAAGCGTGCCATAAATGTGATAAGCACCAGAAGAACATAAAATGGATTTAATGCATTTATATATGCATTTGAGCGATTACATTTTTATCTAGAGCAACTTAAATTTTTATCTCTTTATATACCTGAGTAGTTAAGGGTTAAAGTTCTTGCTCAAGGGTCCAACAGTTGCAACTTGGTGGTGTCGTTTGAACCTTAACCGCTGATATACCCTACATGTGGTCAAACCAACCAGGCCACATGAAGCTCTAAAAGGTCGAACTCCACTGGCTTAGCAAACACTGCAGTGACATCACAAAGACAACTCATTCAGTACAATATCCAATCTTTCAATCTTAGAGGTGATTAAACTAGCTATGCCATTAACTGGTCTTATTATGTTCTTATTGAGTTTGTTCTCCATCTTGCTTTGAACTTCTACTTGGCCAGGCTGTTTTTGTCCCAGCCTGGCAAGTTGATACTTGAAAATTGTGGCAGATACCATGTCCTGTCCAGTTCCCACTGCATTCTGGCCAAACTGTACACATTCTTACTGGGGTTACCCAGTTTTTTGTGCAATATGCTCATAACATAAATCTTTAAACACTCACTCATCTTCTACACCGCTTATTCCTGTATTCAGGGTCGCGGGGGGCCTGGAACCTATTCCAGGAGACCTAGGGCACGAGGCAGGGTACACCCTGGACAGGGTGCCAATCCGTCACAGGGCACGCACACATACACAGTCACACACTATGGGCAATTTGAGAACGCCAGTTAGCCTAATCTACCTGTCTTTGGACTGTGGGAGGAAACCGGAGTACCCAGAGGGAAACCCACCAAACACGGGAGAACATGCAAACTCCGTGCACACAGAGACGGGAATCGAACCCGGACCGTGGAGGTGCAAGGCGACAGTGCTAACCACTACACCACCGTGCCGCATGATTTGCTGTCTTATCCGTTGTTGTCCCAACTATTTTCTGGCTAGTTTGTTATGTATTGAAACCTTTGTACGGGTTTCTGTAAAGCTGCTTTGTGACAGTGTCTGTATTTAAAAGGGATGGAATGAACAAAGAGCTCCGGCTTGGGTGCCGAAGTTATACCAATAAATGTTTTTGCATATTGCATATATTGCTGCTGAAATTTCACTTTGTTTATCCTCAAGCCTTATTTTTTTCAGGAGTTTGTTGGAAACCTGAGCTAAGTTTAGTAATGAGGGGGAAAAAGAATCACGTGTGGGGTGAGGTGTGTTTTTCTAAAAGTCTGCCTCGGTACTTAGATTCCTTTGCCCTATGAATAAAAAAAAATAAAAAAACATTAATAGAGCTTTTCAGTTTGTAAGTTTTATTTATTTATTAATTTATTTTGTGCTTTCTGTTATGCATAAGGTCAGGATTATGCAAGAGCAGTTTCCGAGCTCAGTATTCCAACACTACGGACGTTGTTAGCCTTCCTCAGCTCGACACAAGGCTTTCTCATCTCCTTCTGTCCTTCACTGCTTGGTCTTGGTGACTCTTTCTGTTCCTGGGATGTAAGCTGGTGTCCAAATGTTTTACCCCCCCAACATACCCTACTGTGTTTGGAGAGTACTCGTACTGTAAATCTCCGTGGGAAGCTGGGTCGTTCATCTGTGACTATATTGGGAGGTTTTTTCAAGGCATGCCCTTTTACGTTTGCGAGCGTTTCTTTAAGAGTGTGAGTTTCGGGGTGTTTGAGAAGCCTCTTGCCCCCTTAGAGATACTTTCATTTCTGAGGCTGGGTACATATGGAGTGAGGCCAAAGCAAATAAAGATCTACCAGCTCAACCATTGTGTGAGTTGACACCAGTTAGCAGGCTACTGTGTTCACCTACACAGCTAGTGGCAGGCTTTGAGTAAAGGACATGCTAATTTCTTGCACGTGATTAGCCTGCAAGAAAAGATGCAGAAGAGTTAAAAAAAATAATAAATGCTACTCATTATATTGATTTATATGAAATACTTTCGAAAATGTCAGGTTTGTCCAGCTTAAACTTTGATGTTTTATTTTTACTCGAGCTCTAACGGTTAGCTCAGGCTGCTTGTTTGAGCATGCCTGCTGTTGATAGGACGGTTCCCATGGGAACGAACAAATGAGGCAGCCCTTACCGGCGAGGATGGAGAGAAAAGCAGGACGATAAATTAGCCGAAGGTGTCAAAGTGAGAATCAGTGGGTGAGAAAAGGGACAGTTATTTATTTTTATTTTGACACAGAATCATCCTGTCCGCAGGCCTTAAGCCAATGTTTGGTTTTTTTTTTTTGTTTCCTTTCTGACTCTGATATATGACAGAAAAAAAACATCGTTTCATTATTAGCTAATCATTGGGAAATTTCGTCTCTGGTATCTCGAAGCCACACATCCTCACCATTCTCACGATGTCACGGATGACCTTTCAGGGAGTGGAGTTAGTCACAGCCCAAGAGGATGAAATGGATTGTGGTGGAAAACAGGAAGCTGTGCCTTATATTTAACTTTTCCCAGACATTGCTTCCCATAGGAAGGTTTAACAGATTTTGACTTAAGGTACTGCTAATGTTCCTGTGAATGCTATTAGTCGCACAGGTCATTTTGAACGTCTGGTCGGGGTTTAAGTGGATTTTGGGAGGCTTTGTAGTCATTGCATTCATTTCATGCCTCATTACGAGGGGCGCGCAAATCAAACTCGGACTTGTGATGTAATTTCTGGTGGGACGGATTGACATTTAGGAGAGACTTCAAGCACTGTACGGTGATGAGTCTCTTGGCCGCACTAAAACAATGAACGGTGCAAACATTTTAAAGAAGACATCTGTGATTGACTGTCACGGACAAGGTGGCTCCTTTGAACATTTAGCACCTGATCCTTGAAGATGGACAGATAACTTGTCACCAACTTGTAGGAAGAGATTATATAGAGAAATAAAGGGACTACACATAACTGTGTTCTGTTATTCTGTACAATCGATAGTCCTGGTTTGACTTGAACGCCACTGAAACAGGAACTTTTCAGCGTGTGAACTTTCGTGGCTGTGTCTGCAGATAGCAGGACTTGGCTTTAGTCCCAGTGGGCAACGCATGAGCTTCTCAAGGAGTAAACACGCAGCCCGGTGCAATACGTAATCACAGTACGGTGCATCCGCGTTACAGGATTAAACTAGGATTCCACACATTACAGGAATCACTATTTAATTACAATCCTAAAGCAAAGCGATGGATTCCTTATTGTTTGTTTGGGATTTTTTTGCTTGGATCTTTTACTTATCTCTGTTCTAATTTGTTTTTACGTCGTTTAGCAAAATGATTGTTGAAATCAGAGAAGAGAAAAACCAGAGCACATAGAATGAACGTGGGAGAAAGATGGGAGGATGTAGGAGTATAACAAAGAGAGGGAACATCTTGTTACAGTGTAAGGTCTATATCTGCGTGCTGTCTGACTCATGCTCTCATTTCGCTGAATTTTCCATTCCCCTTTCTTTTGTTTTTCCACAGAGGGATTTTCCTGGATACCATTTTGCCACGATATGACATAAACGGCGTCCGTCCCCCCATCGGCCAGAGAACCAGGCTGAGCAAAGGAGACATCGCGCAGGCGCGCAAACTGTACAAGTGTCCAAGTAAGAGAACGCTAGTTCTGATACATTCTTACAATCACTTCCATGCTGTCATGCTTTACCCCATATGGTGCACTACCAAGAGGGAGGCACGTCCCCATGTTGGTGTCTGATCTTCCCTGAAATGTTTACGTACAGGACAATGCAACAGGCACAAGCTTCAGCTTTTAAAAGAAGTCCCATGACAGGATTTCCCAGATGCAGTTTGCCCGAGCTGGAAATAGTCGAGCGTCTGCGATTGATGTGGTGGGGGCATCTTGGCAACGGTCGCCTTGGCTCCCAGGCTTGGGGCAAGACAAGTAAACACTGGCCAAGCACAGGAAGTTTAGAAGTGCCTCCTTTTTACAGATAAAGAGGGAGGAAATAGAGTGCAGCTGCTCTTTAGGATAAAGGAGTACAAAAAGGTAGATACTTTTACAGAACAGACCCTATGGAAAAATAACAACCGTGTGTTCGGTGTAGATTGGTAATTAGAAAAGGAGATAAACAGGGCATCACTGATGATATAAAGTTACCCTAAATTTTTGTATTATCAAATGGTTTAGGGAGGGGAATGTCCTGGAATTGTCCTGGAGTCCCTTAAGTACTCAAGTCTACAGTTTCTGATTTGTATTTTTGAGGACAAGCTTGTGCAGGCACACCAGAGCTTCGATATATAGTTGTTTCTATAGTAACAATGGACTTGTATGATTGATACGTCACCTGAAATGAGCCATAATATTTATTTCATGATAAAGAATGAAAGTTTTGTTTTAATTGGATGTTAATTTATCGCTTATGGAAGGAGTCTCCAGTCTTAGAGTTTTGTAACAGTGACGTTTTTAGGAGAGTTTCAAAAAAGAGAGGAAAAAAAAGACTAAAGAGCTGGTGAGAGAACTTTTACAGCTGTTTTTGTTTTTGTGGATGGATAAATAAGGAGATGTCATTTTTTTTTAATTAATAAAAATAATCTTCTTTGGGGCTCACTGTTTTTGGAAAGATGTTGCGATGAGGTCATTACACCATCCTGTTGTTTCATGTTGGAAACACTGATTCTAAATTTGACATGGAACTTGTGTCAGTCATGTGACCTCATCCTGAACCTTGGTAGGGGGGAAGGCCATGGACCATACAGTCTGTTGTGGCTGAATTCAGGACATATTTGTACAATAATGTAATCTGTTCTGGTGAGGGATGATGATCTGCGAATTTGGTGGCAAACAGGAAACTATGGTTCATCCATTATTATAAGGTATGCATGTAGGAAATTGATAAAAACAAAACCCCATAATGCTTTCAAATTCAATGGTGTTAGAACCTAAACCAAATCCAGTTCTTAGCCACACTAGGTTATTTGTCTTGTGATGGAATGAAGGGGAAAAACTAAAGATTTCCTGTATTGCCTCATTTTCTAACCCGTTCGCTGTGACTTGTGCCAAAATGGTCATGATATTTAAACGCGGTGACCCCGTCACATGACTTTTCCTCTGTGGCCATGGTGAGTGCAGATGATGTGGCGGAGCGCGACGGGCTGACGCAAGAACTCATGGAAAAAGGAAAAGAAACCCTCCCTGGTAGTGCGTCTGGCAGATCCACATTTCGCACAGCATTCCTTGCCGTGGCAGTCAAACCAACAGCACCCCATCAACCCCCCCACCCCACCCCCCACTGCTCCCCGTGGCTCGCCAGGCCGCTTGTTAATAGTTTTAAACATCATGGGCCTCAGTGATACGCCTTAAAGGCATGTTGCTCTCAGCAGCTTTGACTTTATATAACCGCAGAGACGCGTTTGCAGGAAAGTAATGAGTGTAAACTGAGTAACAAGGTGTATTTATGAGCTGCCTAGTGGCTTTAATAGTGGGTGGGTGGAGTACGCAAAGGCAATTCTAAAGCTCCAGTCATGAAATGATGCATTTTCATCAAGGTGTTTTTGTTTGTGCTTGTTTTTTTTAATATAAATAATAATAAAAAATAAAAAAGAATCAGATTTTCTCATTTCTCTGTACGTTTTGTTCCGTACATTAGCTAGATACATTTATCTCCTTTGCACATGAACAGGTTTTGCAGCGTTTCTGTGTTTTTCCGGATGGCCAGCCGTGTTTCTCATTCTCCAGCACATCGTGTACAGTTCAGTGCTTTTCCTTAGAGGGGGGTTTATTTATAGCTCTCTTGCTCCTATATTTAAAGAGGATGCGCCGTGCTTCGAGTTCTTCTTTCATTTCTCCTTTTGGTGTTTCTCGGTCATGTTTCTGCAGGACCTCTGTCCACGCTGCGTGTTTCTTCGTGTTTCCCGTCCTCTTATCTCAGCCAGTTCATACGTAGTGTAATTCAAGTTTTATTTATTACCTGATGAGTTAAATAAGATGACTTGGGATTAGGGAAAATGCCAAAATATGCAACATTGTGGTGCGCCAGGACAGGGATTAAGGGGAAAAAATGCTACAGATTAAATAAGGAATAAAACATTTGATGATGTTCTGTTCCAGGAGAAATAATCAACAACAGTGTGGTGTGATGCAACTGAGTGCGATTTACTATTACCACCATAAAATATATACTGTAATTATATTATTATATATAATTATTAAGGAATGCTATTTATTGCAACACTGAATGTTGTCGGATTTCTGCAAAAGAAATTTCTATTATAATTTATGTCATAGCATAAAAAAAGGAAAATCCAGTGTTGACAGAGAAACAGGAAAGCCAGAAAAAGCTGCCAAAGTACAAGCAAGACTTTTGATTGCGCAGAATAACAGAACACAGCGATGAGAGTAAAAACTAATGCACTTATCCCAGTGGTTCACTAGTGCTTGGATACCGTCAAGGTAGAAAGTTTTCTTAGTATTTCAGGAGGGTGAAACGCTGGCCTCCCAGGAACTCCTTTGATGGCCCAAATATGTAGAGCGAGGTCAGGACTGTGCAGCTAACTTCCTGTACCGTGCAAGTGGTGCTGACGAATGATTGTGTGTACAGCTCTCACAGACAGATGCGTCTCTACCTTCAGATATTTAACTGCAGCTGAGAGTCTCGTCACCGTACCGTACCGTACCGTACTGTGCTTGAAGTCTTCTGTAAACCTGGTTCAGCCTTCGTTCTGCAGAAATTCCATCACAAGTCCCGGTTTGACTTGAACGCTTCTTGAATTACAGTACATTTGTAAATCTGTTCATTATTAGTTTTGGATTATGTGCTGCATCGTGGAACTATGGAAGTTCCATTTTAATTAGATGTCATTAAAGCCTTAAAAAGGACTTGGAGCAATAAATAAATCATTTAAATTATAGCCAGAACTACAATCTAAGCTGCAGTTCAGAGCTGCTGTGGTATAAAGCAAATAATCCGGTGCTGCCGCGTGAGATGGTAAGATACAGTAAGTGAGCACGATTTAAATACAGCAGACACTCGATGTGATTTGTAGTGTATCTTTTCTTATTAAAAGCACATGTGTTTCATAAAATGCAGAGCTGAGTACTGGCCTGCATTTAGGCATCAAGATAACATGTTTGGTCTCCTTTCATCTTTTTGCATGACATCTGGCTACATCGCAGTGTATAAATACTTCAGCATGCTGCGCTCTGGCCCTGCCTTCTCAAACGTGTACTATAAATCACCTTTGACCCTCTGTGCTTTTCTTCAAGGATGCGGAGACAGTCTTCAGGACAGCAGCGGGAACTTCTCCTCTCCGGGGTTCCCCAACGGCTACTCGGCGTATATGCACTGTATCTGGAGAATCTCAGTCACGCCGGGCGAAAAGGTGAAAATACCAGACAGACTGTCTGACCTCTTAGCGCTTATTTATGGGTTTGTTGTGGTCTGTGGTTTTAGAACTGGGGTGGCTCAGTGGTTAAGGTGTTTGACTACTGATCAGAAGGTCCTAGGTTCAAACCCCAGGTTTGGACCTTGAGCAAGGTCCTTAACCCTCAACTGATCAGATGTATAACGAGATAAACAAGTTGTTCAAATGCCATAAAAATTGGAGGTCAGGGGTAGCTCAGTGGTAAAGGCATTCCATTGTGGTTCGGAAGGTTGCAGGTTCAAACCCCACAACCACCAAGTTGCCCCTGTTAGGCCCTTGAGCAAGGCTTTTAACCCTCAACTGCTCAGATATATATATATATATATATATATATATAAAATAATTGCTCTGGTTAAGGGTGTCTGCCAAAAATGTAAATGTAATGAGCCGCTGCAGAGTTTGTATTATATATACACACATATTAAAACTGTAAAGTTGGTGTGTCTGTACATTCAAGATATTTCTGGAAATCTTTTTGTGAGGACGTTAGATAAGTAATGGAACACATCAAGATGCTTTTTGTAATTTTTATCTGTCTGTCTGTCTGTTTGTGCACGCATCACATAAAAACTGCCGAACGGATTTTAATGGGGTCTTGACAGCTGTATTTGGCCGAGCGAGAGGTAACATATAGGTTTTGTTTCGTTGCAATCGACCCACGGGAAGAGAAGATATGCTACTTAGCTAGGATACGCTAATATCATAAAAAATCAACTTTGAAAAAAATCATTAGTTCATCTAAAAATTCAACAGATGGCGCTAAAGATTTTTTAACATGCGATTATGAGTGTGCATTTGAATTTCATGTGAATGAAGTCACGTATATACTGTATATTTAACAACACAGATGCAGAATTCTTGTAAGTAATTAGCGCGTGTAGAAAATCAGTCATCCTGTCACAAGGTTCTCCGAGGTCTTGGAGCTGCTGGTGGGTTCATTTTTATGAATAAACAATTTAAAGACACTGACTAAACACACTAGGGTTCAGTGTGTTATTCCACCGGATAGGAAGAAATTTATTTGTAGATCATTAGCTGGAGAATTTACACAAGAAAGGTGGCATTCATGAAAAACCTGTTAGTTGGAAAAAAACATTCCTACATAATCACCTGAATTTGTGTAAATTTATACGTAAGGAGACGCATTAACACAAACCTCCCGATTGATCGTCTTCAAGTCTCATAATTAATAATTAATTACTGCGATTTTATATATAATTATATGCAATTGTGAAGTTTAACTCGCTTGGTGATTTTCACACGGTTTTAAGGATTGTTTTGTCATTTATTTATAATGCCTTAAGAGAAATCAATCCAAGACCAAAGTTTGGATATTTGAATTGGACAAAAGAAATGGCACCCTCTAAAGGACGTAAGAGTTTGTGTTTGTGTCTGATCTTTTTCCGTTTAATCGTCATGTAGTGTTTATTACCTCCGCGTGATTTGCCGCATTTATCACAAATGTACAAGTAAAAAAAAAAAAAATCAGCTTTATTGAAAATCTGACATGAATATTTTGTTGTAAAAACAACTTTACTCAATTTTAAATATAAAATTTTGATAAATAAAAATTTTATTTACTACAAGGTTACTTTATAAAACAGCTCAATGAGCATCTTTTCACTCTGCCACTCAGACACAATCTGACTTCAGAAATTCTATCCTTAATAATAACAGCTGGTTTTGTTCTACAATACCTTGCAACATTTTAAAAATGTTTGTTTTTTGTCTTAATTCTAAATTAAATCAAAACATTTTCCACACTCTTTGATCTTAGTTCACAGTTATTTATCATAATTTCATTTTGCAATATAAACATAATGATTGCACATAATACATGGAAATTTGAAGTGTGGATGTTACTGTGCTTCTGGAAAATTTTGAAAAAATTACAAAATATTCCATTCTCAAGTTTTTTCAATGATATCATTTAATATCTCTTAATTATATTTTTATCATGCTTTATTTAACTTGTATGCAACAGAAAAAAAAAAAAAAGTTTGGCCTTAAATTGTTTAAAACCTGCCGATTGTTAGCGCAGTATTCGCAGCACGCTTCCCAACATTCCGCTTAACACTACTGTCTATTGTTTTCCCTTGGCGCGGCTCAGGAAGAGAGTTCATTACACAGTCCGTTATGCTGAATGTTCCAGTTGTTTTACCACTAAAAATGACAAGCTGTTATTGAGGGAATCCTCCTATCAGGCTATGAGTGTAATTTACACTGAACTGACATTCTCTTTCCCTGCAGATCATTCTCAATTTCACGTCCATGGATCTATATCGGAGTCATCTGTGCTGGTACGATCACGTGGAGATCAGAGATGGATACTGGAGGAAAGCCCCACTCAAAGGTCCGTATTGTGTAACGTGAACTCTTGGACAATTCTGTATGGTTTCGAAAGCAGGGCAATTTGGTGTAATAAATTCGTCCGCATGTTCAGGTCGATTCTGCGGAGACAAGCTTCCTGAGCCGATCGTTTCGACAGACAGCCGTTTGTGGATCGAGTTCAGGAGCAGCAGCAACTGGGTGGGCAAAGGCTTCTCAGCCGTGTATGAAGGTAAACTTAAATCTATGCAGCAGACATGAGGTCAAAAATGTATTTGGTTATGTATCACCATTCTGTTGTGCAGTAACTCATGTATGTTTTTTTTTTTTTTTTTTTTCCATATGTTTTAGAAATTATGAAATGTTGCCATTTCTCTATAATGCTACAGGTTTATAATTATTTGATTTATATATGCTTTCATGCATTTATTTCCTCTATGTGAGCATGATCAAAAGTATTCACACCTTGGCAGGCAGCATAGGTGAGAACGAATTATTCGCTAAGCTTGTTTAGAAATAACAATTATGGCAGATGACACTTCAGAGATACAGGCTGCTCTTTGACAGTTTAATGAATTAAAATTGTATGTAGGAGCCGTGGGTTTTAGGGTTTTCGCTGGCAGCCATGACATGAGTATAAAGTTTTAGAGGTGTGACCCAACATTTTATACATTGTTCAACTTTTAACATTAAAAAATAAAACAAAAAAATATATAAATTAGTCATTTTTAATAAATTAAATGTAATAAAATATAATAATCATGATGATGATAATAATAATAATAATAAAAACAATAAATAATAATAAATTAAATAAATTAAATGTATATAAAATAAATAATTATATATACTGTATATATAAATATAAAAAAAAAAGAAAAAAATATCTATTAAAAAAAAAAAAAAAACATTTGTGACCATGAGATTTAGGACGTGTTAAAGAGAAAATAATACGATTTCAACAGCATGTATATTTGGGGCATACAAGATGTCAATGTATTTCATGTATACTCACAATATTACTATATTTAATTTACATTTAATAAAGGCAACAACCTGTGTGAGTGCCATCACTGTTATTTTTTCACTCTGTCAGGACAAAATGTGTTCAGACCAGAGCATTAAAAAAAAAACATGTGGAAATACTCCTAGTCATGTATCTACTTTTTCTAAATGGGTAGCTGTAGATCACAAATTTAACTATGATTCTAATGTCTAGAAAGTTGTGAGTTTATTTCCCAGCAGTGTGCTCTTGAGCAAAGCTTGACTGTCTCTTGTCTGGATCGGATTCTGTAAGTCGCCGGCAAGTCGGTTCGGATAAAAGTGTCTGCTGCGAGACTAAATGTATATGAAGGAATAAATGCATTATCTTTCAGCTATCTGTGGTGGTGAAGTGAAGAAGGATAATGGGCAGATCCAGTCTCCAAACTACCCAGATGACTACAGACCCAATAAAGTCTGTGTGTGGAAGATCACTGTGGCTCAGGGCTACCATGTAGGCCTTACCTTCCAGTCCTTTGAAGTAAGTAATAACGCTACGACTTCTTAATAAACGTCATTGTTGTTCCAGAAGACGTTGAAGGAGCAGCATTTATTTGTCACATATACATCAAGCTGCGGTCAGAGTGCAGGTTGTACAGTAGATAGATAGTCGATAGTGCCCATGGTTAAGCTTGGCAGTGCTAAGGCTTGAACCTTAGACCTTCTGCTTAGTAACACGGAGCCTTAACCATTGAGTCAGCACTGCCCAGTGGCTCCTTCTTCTCCTTCTTCCTCATCTTCTTTTTGTGCAGAACTAGAAGAAGAGAAATGTCGTCCAACATTTTTCCTGTAAATGGTTAAATTCTACAATGCATGCATGAATAAATTAGAGAAGTTAGTAGTTGGCAAATTGATGCGGTTTAAGAGGCTTACTTAACGTTAAGCATAGCTTTTCATTTGCTTTCTTCTCATCTTCCTGCCTCGTCCCACTGATTCCACTCCTCCGTTCCAGCAGACTGTCTTGAGGTTTGCTTTAGTTTTGGTCCTGCTTCCAACCAGCTGGTGCAAATAAAGACAAAGCTCCACGTGATCCACAGTTTACGAGTACAGGCTGTTCATATTCTATGGCGTTGACTCGAGTCAAACAAAAAGCAGTATTTTTGCATTTAAAAAAAATACTTTTATTTGCTGTATTAATTGCTGTATTACATTTTTACCTTTCCTACCAGTTTCATTTTTTTGTCTTCAGATCGAGAGGCACGACAGCTGTGCTTATGACTATCTCGAGGTACGCGATGGGAATTCGGAAAACAGTCCGCTGCTGGGCCGCTTCTGTGGATACGACAAGCCGGATGATATCAAGAGCAGCTCGAACCAGCTTTGGATGAAGTTTGTGTCTGATGGCTCGGTCAACAAAGCCGGGTTCGCTGCCAACTTCTTCAAAGGTGTGGACTTGAAAATGCATCCTGATGCCAGACGTATCAGCGGTATCTGTTATGACTGCTGTGCTTATGTGTTCATATTCTCTTACTTACTTCCTAGCTTGTGGAGTGCATTCACTAAAGCACATTTATTGTTTTTGCTAGGTCATATTTGTTAGTCATTATTTTTCTTAAAGGGGAAGATAAAAAAAATATATATACAACAGTTAGTCCTGACCGAGTTACCTGATTGGACGAGATATATTCCGCAAGTGATGATAATAGATGGTAACAGCACTGTAACTATATGCATCACTCCATGTCCCATGGGTTCTAATGATTGTTAGTCGTAACAATCTAGCTACTAGGACACTAGCTTCTAAAACTTAGCTGAATCCCAAATCCCTCCCTAACCCCTAGTCAAGGGCACTACTTGGTGTGTGTATACCCTACATAGTGCACTAGCTTCCTATTTAAGGCAGTTTGGGATTTTGCAGTGATTTATTACCCGCAACTTTTGGCTACGTAGTACTGATAAGAATATAAAACTACTTTCATTCCTGTTAATTACACTCGCCAGCTCCACCACTCCAGCTAGTCGTGGATGCATAGGTGTAGGAGGAGCAAAGGTCTAGTTAAATAAACAAACAAACACTTGTTTCAAACTTGTATAGAGATGATATTTTCTTGTCTTTCTCCTTGCTTTGCAGTTCACTAACTTTACGTTCATTATGGTGCGTGGGTTTTTATTGCAGAGATGGATGAATGTTCAAGGCCAGACAACGGTCGCTGTGAGCAACGCTGCGTAAACACACTAGGCAGTTATAAGTGTGCGTGTGATCCAGGCTTTGAGCTGGCTGCAGACAAACGGAGCTGCGAGGGTGAGTGCACCATGACTACAATTTTCAGTATGGCTGACGAGCGCCATATGTCCACGGTCAAACTGTAAGCAGCAAGCAAAGGCCTCCTTACATTCGTTTCTGTATCTGAGTGGTTTTTTAAACTAAGCTTTTTGTCTTCTGCATACTCAAAAAAAAAATAATAGCACCATATTGTAATTTCCATTAGAAATTACTAAGAATTCATTCTTCTGAATAACTGTTTGAATATGGCAGAAGTTGGTAATTTATATCACACAATACAATTTATTTTATTTATTTGTTTATTTAATTTGTTTAGGTTAATCCATAAATGGGGAAATAGGTTTAATAATTTGGTTAAAATAGGTTTAACTAACTATAAGTACACATATGCGTACTTAACTTACAAGCTAGCTAGCTTAGCATTCACTTAGCTAAAATGCTCAGGTGGCTAATGTTAATTTATATGCTAATGTTACTTTTATATTTGATTGAACTCCATACATAGATATGCACATCTTGCGATGTCAATTCCTATGTCTTTTGGAGTATGTCAAACTAAAACTATTTTAGTTAGCTGGTTAAATAAGGTGATGCATACAGTAGCAAACAGTGGTATGACAACGGCAACGCAGCTATTATAGCTTATATACATTATTTATGGCTTAATATAGTTTTAGCTGATGAGTTATACACAAATTCACCCTTGTATGGTTGTCATGAAAGGGAAATTCAGTTATAGAGATCAAACCTTTACTTATTTATTTATTTTGTAGCTGTAAAAAAGATTATTTTTGACGTTGGGATTTACTCAGTTTTGGAGAGAGCTCCTAGTGGTCATTCAAGGAACTGCACACTGTGACACTTCTGCATTGGCTCTGTTTTTAGATGCGGAGGTTACCCCTTGGACAGAATGTGTTGTATAATGTGCTTGTTCTAATCCCTGTAAATGAACAATGCACAAAGGGCATATATTTTAATAGTCTTAAGTCTAATATGAAACAGTTAAATTAAATTAAATTAAATACAATACAGTGTTCTGCAAAGAGAAGATTTTTTAACTAATGTTAAAAGAAAGAGTCTTCAATGCCAGAGTTTATGTAACAAACAATAATTTTTCCACAATGGAAAAGTCTTGAGGACAAAGAAGTTTCCACTTTCTGTTTTTTTCCCCCTAGAATTATGCCAAGCTGCCTTTTTTGTCATATTAAATTAAAGATAGAGAAAAGAGAGACTGGGAAAGGAATGCCGCTTTAACGCAAGTGTTAACAGGAACAAACTTGTTTCAGTTACATTTCACAAAACTGGATGCGAGTATAATCAGCTCCAAATTAAGGCACAATGTTTATTCGAGTTCAGGGTGATCAGGGGGGATTATACGTATTGAGATTAAATGCTTTGATCTGGTAATTTGCTTTGATTTAAAATACTATAAAGGCAGTAATCAAGCACACTAAAGTTACTCTTTCTGTAAATATATATATATATATTTTTTCTTTCTCAGTTTGCCCTATAAGAAAGTTTGGACATTACTGTATGAAAGGACCTAAATAACTATTTAATAGATTTTCTTTTTTAAAAACCATCATTTTGCTTGTTTCTCACAAATACACCAGGTTGTGTTTCCCCCTCTTTCCTTATTAAAATGTGACCACACACTGCCCCTAGTGGCCAGCAGGTCTTTACTGCACATCTGGCCTTGGAGTAGGAATGCGTGCGTTTACTGTAGCTACATAGTTTGTCGTCTTATGAGGAGCACAGTCTCTGATACAAGTTCTTTATTTTTATGTAATTTCCTCTCATGTAAAGAATTTCTAAATATTATTTCTTGGACAATAAAGGAGAAAAAATGTGTTTATCTTGAATCAGGAATTTATTGGATGAGATTTTTTTTTGTTTTTATGTTCAAATACAGAAGTAAAAAAAAAATACAACTCAGAAAAATTGTTCATTCTTGAGTTTAAATGCTAAAAGTCATTTCCAGCTTGTGTTGCTGTCCTGCTGAATCTAATGTAATCATTGGCAATTTAGCAGGACTTTCATCCTTCTGTCGCTTTATAGTTAAAAGCATCATGGTGTCGGCTGATTCCTCTGAAACCCCAGTCGCTGTGAGACAGAAGGAAGCTGTCAGGTCAGTCTGAAGCTAAATGAAGACTTGGTTAAATCTCACAGGAATTCGCTGTGTGATGGCATCTCTGAGTGGCATGGTAGTTTCCATGGAAACGCCTCTTATCCTCATTTTGTCCGCGTGGTCCGCGATGGACGTCCGGGGTGTTACCCACTGATTAATTTGGAGCAGATGGCCAATTAACACCTTTTCCCCTGTGTTCTGTTCACATGCCTGAGGTAGAATTGCTTTATAGCTTTTGATTAACACAGGACCTTAGTGATTCGGTTAAAAGGCAGTGATTTATGTATGTAAGCCCCTCAATAGCAGGCGCTTTTCTTTGCTTTTGCTTTGTCTCGGTTTGTGTTTTCGTCGCCGCCTCTGAGGACAATTTCTACTCGAGCGCTTGCCAGGTTTCGCACACATTCTGTGCTGCAGCAATTTCTCATTATTGCAAGCTGTACTGTTATAAAATCTCATTTCTCATTTTTTTTCCCCCTCTCCTCTCTCTTTCACAAGGGCTTCTATCGTTGTACCAGAGCGCTATCGAATTGTCAGTTCTGTTTGGTCAGCTAAATAGAGTCTTGATTAATTTTCTTTAAGAGCAGCTTTGACAGTAATATTTAAAATCTTAATTTATATAAATGATTATATTATGATTATGAATCATTATATTAATTTACACATTGATACAAGAACTTGTACTGGAGACATAAAGTTAATATGGTGAAGTTTTCTTGTAAGAAGGCCTTTTTTTCTTCTTTTTTTTTCTTCATCGGCTTAAAAAAAATGAAACGAGAGGTTGTTGAAGGATCTTTCTAGCTGCTATATCATAAGTGATAACAGGAACTTGTCTCACAGACATTAACAGTCAGTTAAAACTCGTAATCATTGGCAAAATATCTGTTGTAAAAAAGAAATACAACTTTTTAACGCACTTCAATCTTCAAGCTGTTATTAGTGACCCTTTTCTAGGGTTGCGTTATTTCCCTTTAACCCCATCATGATTTGTCCCTCTGTTGTGTTTTGTCACCTAATGTGTTTTTAGTGATTCAGATCTCCAGACATCTGTTTACCATTTTTGCTTCCTGCCGCGTATGCTGGCAGGAGAAAGAAGCATCTGAGTGTGTTTGCAGTGGACGTGTCAAGTGTTGACACATTATCTTTCTCTGTTTGTGCCTCTAGCTGCGTGCGGCGGCTTCATCACCAAGCTGAACGGCTCCATCACGAGTCCCGGCTGGCCGCGCGAGTACCCGCCAAACAAGAACTGCGTCTGGCAGCTGGTGGCGCCCACGCAGTACCGCATCACGCTGCTCTTCGACGTCTTCGAGACCGAGGGCAACGATGTGAGTGCTAGGTTTTTGCCTCGCCGTGGGGTGGGTTTGTCTGCTTCATTTCCGCCAGAGTCGGCGGTCTGGGCTCTAAGGGCAGGTTGGCTAAGTGCTTGGAAATGTATTTCAGTTGAATTCCGGGGAGTTTAGAGGCGAAATGTGACACACGGGAAGCGACGTGAAGGGTTTATCGTTAACGTTAAGATAATGAAAATGCATGGGGAAATTATTTAAGGCTTAAAAATGTCATGGGTCAAACCTTTATTGATAAGAACAGCTAATCGATAAAAGATAGACAAGATTACTCTTAATTTATTCACCACATATGGCAGGGTTTGTGAAAATAAATTATTGCTATACAGGAATTATTGTTATACAGTGGTACCACGGTATATGAACCTTAAGAATTGAAACTTTGCCAGAAATTTTCCTCGAAATATAAAGCATTTTCGGCACACGATCTGAGCCGAACCGTACGCCGAACCAATGTTGCGCGTACGTCCGGGAGCCGCTTAAAACTTGTTTTACGTTTTTTTGTTGTTTTTTGCCATTTTGTGCAAGATTTAGTGTAGACATAGCACCATGTGTCCCAAGAATGTCATTAACAAGAAGAAAAGGGAGCCACTTTCAGTTAAATTTTTTAAAGAGGAACCATAAATTAACGTTAAATCAGGTTTAATTAATATTTTACATGTCTTTTCCTAAGTGTTTTGATTGTTTTTGAATGCAAAAAATATAAATGTATTGTTAGAAATATTGGTAAAATTTTTGGGTGCTGGAACGGATTATCTGCATTTACATTATTTCCTATGGGAAAATGCGTTTTGCAATACAAAATTTCGCCCTAAGAACTGGCCTCTGGAACGGATTAAATTCATATGCCGAGGTACTGCTGTAGTTCAACACTAAATGTATTAGACACTAACAGAAAGGGTTAAATAATAAGACAGGCATGAGAAAAGTGCCGGAGCTTCTTGGAAACCTATGCAGCATCAACATCCACTTCCATAAGCACAAGTTCTCCACCTCACAGCATCACAAATGTGCAAATTGCATTTCAAACACCTCTTCCTTTTGAACTGACACGTTATCTTTCCCTTTCAATCATCACCCTTGCGTAGGTGTGCAAGTACGACTTCGTCGAGGTCAGGAGCGGTCTTTCTGCAGACTCCAGGCTGCACGGGAAGTTCTGCGGCGCTGAGAAGCCGGAGACCATCACTTCTCAGTACAACAACATGCGCATCGAGTTCAAATCGGACAACACAGTCTCTAAGAAGGGTTTCAAGGCTCAGTTCTTCTCAGGTACTCTGGTTTATTTACAAGAAATTCAATACTAGACAGGGTTTTGTTCGTTTGTTTGATTTGTTTATTATGCAAAAAATGAGTAAAAATTGCGAGAAATGCGTCTGTGATCTTTGAGACTCTGGTTTGTCCCTTCACAGATAAGGACGAGTGCTCGAAGGAGAACGGTGGTTGCCAGCACGAGTGTGTGAACACCTTTGGTAGTTATAGTTGCCAGTGCAGGAGCGGTTTTGTCCTGCATGAAAATAAACATGACTGCAAAGAAGGTGAGAAGATTGTGATCCACAATCATATCAAATCAATAGTATATAGCCTATTTTCATATTTGGTGGCCTGGAAACCTACAGTACCTGACTAGGCTAAAATGTGTTAGCTAACATAGTGGAACGGTGTGTGTCGAGCTAGTTAGAGAAATGAATCCGTATATGATCATGTAGCACTTTACATTTGTGACCTCGGAAAACAGCGATAAGTCATTGGCCAACATTGGTGGAAGTGCATTATCAGTTAAAGATATTCAAGTCTGGATGAAGTTAACACGTCACATTCTAATTCCAAATATTGCCTATTAAGCATTGTGTCCAGTCTGAGTAGTGCATGTTCTATAAAAGATAAAAGAGTTTTTTTTCCCCTTTGGAAAAATTTACAACTGTGAGAGATACTGTACTGTGCAAAAGTCTCGTTTTTGTCAGATAAACCTGCATGGTCCTCATTCTGAAGCGATCTTCTATCGTTCTTTTATTCGTACATGCTAATTAAACTGTCTACTACAAAACCCTTCACATATATAAATAAAACAGCTCCACAGATCACAGAATTTGGAATTAGTTTTACACGCGATCGTTACAACATTGACGCAAACCTTTTTTGAACGCACTTTGTCTTATGAGACCGTAAGACCACAAGACCATTATTCAGTCAGGCAATATGGGGAAAAAAAACTAATTCTAATGTATTCCTGGGCCACAAAATGATTTATACGCTGTAGACTTGCGATTAAACCGTTTGATTTTTTTTTCTCAACATTACACTTTATGCTTCAAGAAAATTGCCTTGGTATCCTCTGTGCAACCTTAGGAAAAAAAAAAAAAAACTCTAGCAGAGAGCTGAAGAACCTTTAGGATACTCGAGAAAGCGTGCTCAGGGTTATTTAAAACCCTCCCCATCGATTTCTGCTCGCTGACACTAAATGCCAGGAGGATATTTATAGAGGATCCTTCCCTATTGTGGGGAGACAGAAGAGGAAGACAGAGAGAGAGAGCGAGGAGTGGAGAATGGGAGGGTAGACAGATGGTTGGATCAGGCTGCCAAGAACAACACTGGTTTTCAGAGATGCAAAGGGAACAAAAGAGAGGGGGGAAAAAAAAGAAATAAACAGTACGAAGGACCTGGTTGTTGGATGCTTTGTTGACTATGCTGGTTTTGTGTATGTGTGTGTATGCTGCAGCCGGCTGTGATCACACGGTGAACAGTGTGAGTGGAACCATCACCAGTCCCAACTGGCCTGATAAATACCCTAGTAAGAAAGCGTGCACATGGGCTCTCTCCACCACGCCCGGACATCGCATCAAAATAGTACGGAAAGTTTTTTTTTTTTCTTTTCCTGTTTTTTTTAAAAATGCTTTATTACTCAACAATGCCATGTGACCACTGTTTACGAGTACTTCCATGCAGTTAAGTACACGGCCTTGAATTCTTTATAAATGTGTAATTATTTGGTTCCCCTTTACGGTGAAATCAATCCACAAAGTGTTACAAAATGATACAAGTAGCTTGCAGTAACATTTTTCTACCAGAGAGGGCAGCCAAGAGCTTTGACTGAACTGTTAGAAAGAGTTATCAACATTTCTAACTAAACTTCACTTAATTGAAAGTTGCACTCATTTTTCTCAGTTAATCAATTAAGCTTGATTGTTTACAATTATCACAGTAATTAACAATTAGAACCTGGCAAGCTTTCTTAACCTTCGTTCAGATTACCTGTTTTCCAAACGTGCAAAATTCCGTACATTCCTTCTCCTTTATGTCTTTGGTTTCAACAGCTCTAATATTCTGTGGAACTGATCAGTATTGTAGATTTATTGTGCGCTGCCATTAAATGATGTCTAAACTATAAACTGTGTGCAGGCCTTCAATGAACTCGACATGGAGCCTCATTTAGAGTGCGCATACGATCACATTGAGATCTACGATGGCCGCGATGGGAAGGCGCCCAGCCTCGGACGCTACTGCGGCTCCAAGAAACCTCCTCCAGTCACATCATCCGGAAACAAGATGTTTATTCGCTTCTTCTCTGACAACTCGGTGCAGAAGAAAGGATTTGAGGCCTCGCATACTGCAGGTGTGTGGAGTTCTATTCACAGCATTCACAACCACTTAGGAATAAAAGAAACCGGCTCTGGATTAAAGTGCAAATTATGGTGTTTGGGGAATTAGTTCCTTTTTTTAGACTGCTTGAGTTGCCATTAATTAAAAGTGTAATTGAAGTCCTAGAAGCGAAAAACTATCTTAAATTGCAGTTTTGCTTTAGGGGTTCCACACAGCTTTTCTTAAGTATAACAAAGCTAAGTAAGTTTGTATAAGGGCTCTATTGATGCAGTTATTAGCTCTTGGGCAGAAGGTAGAGTTCTTCTGGCACGCCTGTGCAATTTGAATAAAATGTCACCTTGACACCATTATGAACTCTTGATGTCGGGGTTAAAGAGAAGGAGCGGAATATATAAAGGCCTATAGACATTAAAACGCCAAATTACTGCCAAACCAACTCCATCTCATTTGGACACCAAGTCTTGGCATCAGGTCAAAGACAATGCCATTGAACTCCTTGTCATTTTTCTCAAACCATTACTGAACAGGCTTTTGGGGTGTGTCAGTTTGTACAATTTGTACAGTTCCCATGAAGGTAGATACTTAAGGACCCAAGGTTTCCCAGCAGAACATTGCCCATAGTGCATCTCTGTGCCATTGTTGCCCCTGGAATGTGACAAACCTGCACACTGCGAACCACATGATGAAAAACAATATGATTCATCAGACCCAGCTACCTTCTTCCATTGCTGCCCTCATTGTGCCTTGGCCATCCATGTACCAGTAGACGTTTCAATGGGTTTCCTTGCTTGGACCACGTTTGGTTGGTAGGAACCACTGCATGTCGGGAGCATCTAACAATCTGGCTTTTGTCAAAGTCACTCAGGCCCATGTTTGTCAATTTCTTCTTTCAAATGTACCTTTCACTTGATGCCTAATATTTCTTGCCCCATAATGGGTACCACTGAAATGAGATAAACAAGGTTATTCACATCACTTCCCAGTGTTTGTAATGTTGCTCATGAGATAGCTCTTAGTTGAGATCCACTTATGAAAAGGCAATATACTGATAACCTATTAATAATTATTGTTTTAAAAGCTGCAGTATTTAACTGTTGATTTTCATTCCAGAGTGCGGAGGTCAATTAAAAGCTGAGGTGAAAACCAAAGACCTCTACTCACATGCCCAGTTTGGAGACAACAACTATCCCGGTGCGTCAGATTGCCAGTGGGTGATCTCGGCTGAGAAGGGCTACGGTGTTGAGCTCATCTTTCAGACGTTCGAGATTGAAGAGGAGGCCGACTGCGGCTACGACTATATGGAGTTGTACGACGGCGCCGACACCAAGGCCCCAAGGCTCGGCCGGTACTGCGGATCTGGGGTAAGTGTAAAGTAGTTGACTTTGAGTCACAAAGGTCAATTAAATTCGTTCCCATATTTTCTGCATTTTCCACAATGCATTTTGATTTGCTCTTAATTGCCCTGTTGACTGGACGATTGCAAAAATAGTCCAATCAACAGATTGATTAGGTACTAACAGCCAATCTGTAGCTAACGAGGTAGAAATAATCATAGCATAGGAAGGTGAAAGAAGGGGATTGTCGTAGCGAAAGTGCTCGCGAAAGCAGTCGTCTTCTTCGAGTTTCTATCAGTGGCTCACGTTTAAGGCGTAAAGCGCCACCTAGTGTACAGATGTCTCCATGCAACAACCGTGCATCATATGAACCAGTCAGTTAATCAGTCAGATAAATTGCATAGTCCAAAAAAAAAAACAAAAAAAAAAACAATAACACCTTTCTATTCAATATCGAGTGATTTATACAAAATTCCAGGTTTTTGGAAAACATTTCAACATTTCCACTCTGATTCACCTTAATTCTTGCACACTAAACACCACATTAAGTTCACAACAGTAAACCCAAACCCTTTTAATTATCCTCTCTCCATAAGCACTACTTGAGATGGTCCAGTTCCGATGGATTTATTGTGCATTGTCCTTCAGCATTTAGCGCTGAATAAAGAAAAGCGGGATTTTTTCCTTTCTTTTCTTTTCTCCGAAGCGATTAGGTAGAGCTAATAAGCGTTAAGGTGGCTTTACGGCAAGGCTTCAGCCGCAAGAGGGAAGGAGAAATGAGAGCCTGAACTCAATAGGTCACCTAGCAGCCAGATGACATTAGGTTGGCCCTAATAATAAGGGCTGCTTGTCCAGGCGATGTCTGAGTTTGCTCGATTGGGATTGTCAGAGGATGAAGGGTGACGGCAGTGTGCGCTGCACTCTGAGTCCTGAAAAGCTATTAAAAAAATATGCTTCTCAACTTAAGAGTCGTTTGGCTAATGAGGTGTGGAAAGGTGCGATAGGAAGAGCACAGATTCATTAGATACAGATTAAGCAATCGCAATTCATGCTGCTCCTATCAGCTCAGTGATGAAATGTAATAAATATAAATGAAGTTTGATCTCAGTAAGAATTAGAGCTGAAAGAATACTGGTATAGTGGTATATTGTAAAAAACAAAACAAAACAAAAAACAATACAGAACACTGGCTGGCCAAAAATGGTTTAAGAAGAGCATGCATCAAGCAAATGAAACAACTAGGTGTTAAGAAATATCCAGTAAATTATTTAAACCTGAAAGGATCTTACTGAACCTTCCCCCTTACAAAAGAAATGTGGAAGATCTGAGATTGGAGATCACTTAAATGTTTAATAGTGAAAGAAAATGCGTTTCCATACACATGTGCTGTGTGGTCATAAACCGCTGTGTGGTCATAAGTAAACCACGTGTAGGTGAGGCCAATGGAGGGTTGAGGGTTGGGGGTTGGGGGGGGGGGGATGGGGGGGGGATCCAAATCAAACGTGGTCAAATATTAAATTGCCTAAATATTAGATTTGAATAGGCAGCGTATTTGATATTTGCCGTCGATCAGGGGTATAAACTCGAGTTAGACTTTTAAAAGAAAATAAATTATGTTATTTGCACTAAAAAAAATACTGTTAATTAACTTACATTAACTGAATTAACTCAGTAGTTGGTAAGTGATTTTCTATAACAGCAGCTCGGACAGTAGTTCTGTTTGTAAGGATTATATTAATGCACCCATTCTAATACGTTATTGTTTCTATAGTTGTAATATTTCTGGATTATGTTTAAAAAAAAAAAAAAATTATTTGCTTTAGTACTTTTACTGTTTTCACTGTTTTCAAGTCTAATTTATTTCATGGACCTTGTCATGTCACTTGTGGGACCAATAATCATGCAAAAAATGGATTCTAGCTAGAAATTCTAGCTTTTAACAGATGAAATTTAAAAAAAAATATTGTATTATTAATTTTCAGTTCGGCAGCACTGGAACTGGCAGAAATAATATGATGAATGAAAACATGGTACTGGTGCTAAAAAGTGTCTTACCTAGATCAAAAAGGGAATTTTCATATAGGATCATATAACGGCATTTTTCATAATACGTAATGGTTCTTATCTCCCGATCCGTGTTTATTTTTTTGTAAATATGTACGTTTAAAAAAAAAAAGAAACATTTAATAAATACAACTTCATGCCCTTTCGTGCATGTCCGTAGTGTTGGTAACTTTTTTTATTTAAATCTTTCAATGATCTTGATTGTCATTTAGATGAAACTTGGCCAATTTAGATTTCGCAGTGGAAATACATAAACCTGAAAAGGTTTATTATTCTTAAATGCTAAATTGTTAAGATATTTTAACATGAATTTTGACATGGTTACAGACACTACAGATTTTTTTTGCCCAAAACTTAAGTGCTTTAATTTAAGCAACAGTTTTTACTGGTCATATGATTCTAGAAGCTTACACCAATTTTAATATCAATCTAATAAATTATATGTATAGCATAAAAAAAATAAAACCGGCAACAATACTGTGTTTTGGCCGTAACAACGTACATCATACTGTACATCTAGTTTTTTTTAATGATGTATTTAAAGCAACAATTTAATAGCATGAAGAGAAAAATTATGTTCTGCATTTATCCTATTGTAAAATTATTTACCTTTTACCAAAAATAAGCAGTGTAATTCTAACTCCTCTGTGTATTTCCTTCTATTTGTGTGTGTGTGTGTGTGTGTGTGTGTGTGCACGCGGGCATTCTCTCAGCCTCCCGAAGAGATTTACTCAGCCGGCGACTCCATCGTCATCAAGTTCAGATCAGATGACACCATCAACAAGAAGGGCTTCCACGTGCGCTACACCAGCACCAAGTTCCAGGACACGCTGCATTCGCGGAAGAAGTGACCCCTAGTGGCCGGGAGGGGCCGCACAGGGCCCAGGGGGAGGAGTCGAGGCGCCAGGTGGAGGGCGCAGCCCGTCGCTCGGAGCCCCCCGGCCGCCAATGCCAGCCGCAAGAACGATGCCAACCACACCTCAGTAGCTCGCAGGGGCTCTGGTGCCCCCTACTGACTGTGAGGAGTAAAGCCATTCCGCAGTAGACCTTGTTTTTACCTTTTTTATGATTATGATTAATGATTGGGGGGGCGGAGTATCAGGTAGGAAGAGGGGACTATATTTGGATTAGAGGATTATTTGGGATACAAGGGGGCTGTCATGACTGGGGGGCATGAATAGAGAAGTGTAGATGATCAGTAATATGATCACCCTTGGATTTTTTTTCTTCTTCTTTTTTTTTTTTTTTTTAAATGAGCCGAAATGCAATTGCAAAAAACACACACATGATGGAGCATTCAGGTTTCAACGAGCCAGGCAGCAACAACACAAATGGAGGGAAAAAGGATTGATGGATGGAAGAATTAAAGGGTGGATCTATCTTTTTTTTTTTTCCTTTTTCCCAGGGCATTATGGGAAACCTCAATCTTTTTCAAACACACACACACACACACACAGTTGTACACAGCTGGTTCCAAATCCACTACTTGAGTTACTGACACTGTTTGTCAGACAGGTGCATGTAACAGCGGGAAAAAAAAAACAGCAAATGGGCCGTTTTATGTGACTGCACAAGCCTTTGTCATATTTTTTTCCTGGCTAGTCATCCAGGAAGCTTCCTTCCATATTAGCGTTATCGAGGAAAGTAAAAAAAAAAAGAAAAAAAAAGACACAGTTATCGTATTAAAATATTAATAAATGAAATGTGGCCCATGTCTGTTGGCTGTTAATTGCTTTTCCATTAAAACGTACAAAAATGTGATTATTTTGACCTGAAGTACATAATCTTTTAGGCTTCTGTTAATGTGTCTTTGTCCCCAAATCATGTTAGTAATTCAATATGCTGTGGGTGCTTTTATATCAAGAGCAAATTATATTTCTCAAATGAGATTCAGTGCAAATAATTTATTTCAGCTGTTGAAATTACATGCTTTTCATGTCTCTCTGCTTCATTACCTTCAACATTACATGGTTCTCTCCCCCCCCCTAGGAAATACGCAGTACTTTCTCTTAAACATAATTCTTTAGTTAGCCTTAGTGCTTCCTGTTTTCTCAATGAGGCTTTTCTGTACTTTCCAGCACTTTTTAAAAAATATATATAAAAAAAACTATAACTATATAGAATTATATATATATATATATATATATATATATATATATATATATATACAGTGCGTTCAGTAAGTCTCTCTGCCGCGGCCACACAGAGTAATAATAGTTAATTGATGTGCTCTTGTTTGGCGCCACCAGTCCGAGGCGTTGCTTAATGTCACCAGTGTATTTTTACTGTGAAAGCTGTGGATAAATACACGGATTTAGTCTGTGGGAAATTTGAAGCAGTTTTCCCAGAGACAAGATTAACAAATCACGAGATTTTTTTAAATAAATACATGCGTGAGAATAATAATAAATTTAATTAAAGAAATATTTTCCCATAACCTACTCTACACGGCCATCGCAGAGGGACTCTTTGAACGCACGTTATATTCGTGTGACCAGGTAAATCAAGACTAGATACTGAAACTTGTTTTGACTCATCTCTACCTAAGGCTTCCTTGCAATTAACCAGTTAACTCCATGATATGAGAATTACAGATGGGAGAAAAATTCTATCCGAATCAAGTGATTTATCAGGATTCTTTTGTGTATCGCGATGCACATTGACTCCAAAATCAATTTTGAAAATGATTTTTTACATTTATATATGTTTGCATTTGACGTGGTACAATTTTGCCATTCTAGTGTAATATTTCAGGTGGCGTGCTCTAAACTATTTACATGTTGACAAGCAGCAAGTTTGTTTTAAATTGTAAAAAACAAACCAAAAAAAAAAAAAGAAATCTTGAATCTGAACAATTATAAAATCATGATAATTGTAGAATTGCAATACAGATTAAATCAGCACCTAGTTACATTGAGAATGTAAACCAAGATACTGAAACTTGTCATCGTTTCTGTCTAATTCAGGCAAGGTTTTGCTAATTTTCTAGCAATTATCTAGCTAGTTAGCTGGCTAGCTCCATTAGCCAATCTTCCTGACCTATGTATTTGGGTATAGTTAGCCTATAGTTCTATTTGTGAGAGTATGACTATCTAAATCAAAACCAAGATTTAAAATTTTGATCTTAATCCTGTGTCTACTTGAGACAAATTTAAGCTAGTTTTCTAGTACAGTAGTTAACTAGCCAGCTAGTTGTCCTAGCAAGTGTCTTAGCAAAAGTAGCAGGCTACTGTTAAATACATTTATGAGTACATCAAAACTACAACTTTATCTCAGAGCTAGTTTTCTAGTGGTATTAACTAGCTATTTAGCTAACACAGCTAATGTTACTCATGTATTTTGGTAGGTTTGGTTCCTGTGAAGTCAACCTTTTTTTGACTAAGATGATGGAAATAATAACTGAGAGACTGAAACTTGATCTCACTTTGTGAGTCTTCCTGAGACAAAGGTGAGCTAATTTTATAAGCGTTAATTAGCCTGCTAGCAGGAAGACATGAAAGCTTAGAGGTTTAGTGATGTTCTACGCCATCTTTAACTGTTTCCTGGGCATTGAAAACACACGAATCGGTGAATTACTCTACATACGTGTTTGAGGGTACTTTACATGTATGTGGTGAAGCTTAGCTGGATTCGGGTCGACTGTTAAAGCATACAAATTGTGAAAGAGCTCCACCGATGTGAACTGATTTGAAAGGTGTGGCTAAATAGATGTGTCCTACAATTCCTCAGTTTTTTTTTTCTCCTACAATACCTCAGAATATATTTTTTGTTGTTGTTTTTAAACTGGTCTAGGCCCAGGTTTGTCCAACACATATCAGTTTGGACTAACGTAGTACCTCAGTGAAGAAGAGCAAAGCTGAGTGGTGCTTCTGTAAAAATGAGCCTAATCTATCAGTTTTATGGACCATCTGTGTTATTTCCATATACACACATTCACTAGGGCTGTACTGAGAGTAATGCAAAAGTGGCTATAACTTTTTCATTAACTGATTTAAAGGATTCAGATTTCTCTACACAAAAGTACCGTGGTATTTAAGCTTACGAACGTCCTGCCTTAAGAATGTTTTTGCCTTAATGAAAAACGAAGAGCAAAGTTACGTGTACGTCCAGTAGCTGTTCAAAACTTGTTTGCGTCAGTGCAAAGTTAGCTTACATATATTTTTGTGTTGTTTAAGGTTTAAGACATGGCACCATGGGTTTCAAGAATGTTAGCAAGAACGGTAGCAAGACGAAAACATGGTGTCATTGTTTTTATATTCAGAAATATGATTATAGTGTTGGAAATTGATGATATTGGTAATATTTTTGGGTGGCTGGAACGGATTGTCTGCATTTACATTATTTCCAGTGGGAAAATGCGTTTCACGATATGAAATATCACCTTAAGAACTTGTCTCTGGAATGGGTTAAACTGCATCACTAACATAGTAGTAGTCTCTATCACAATTTATGCATTTGCAGCACTGTTGAACCCGACTCTCGAATTCAGTTAAAAAAAAAAAAAAAAACATGTTGCAGTTGATGGTCTTCTACTGTGCTACAAAATGTTAACCATTCACCAGAACGATGTGTACCGACGGATAAAGAAGTGTAAAAAATGAGAAAGCCAGCATTGAAGACACTCAATAAAGGGCGAGACTGTCAACTGAGACAAAAGTGATGATGGCGCAAATGCATCGATTGTGATTAAGAATATGTAATACCTTTGCATAGAGAAAGAGTTATGGTCCATCATTTCATTATGCTCACTTTTGCATCACTTTCAGTACACATACATCCTTGTGCAACAAATGAGGTACTGTAGAACTAAACAAATCAAGTTATTTATATTTGAAATACATGTCTAGCTCAGCAGATTTCTATGGTTCTATGAAGCACAGCATGGTGAGAGTTACTGAGGGCAGGTGGTAAGCGTTATCAGACTTGGCCCTCGTTGCTTCTCCACTTTGCAGTATTGATTCATATGTCAGGCAATTGCTACAACATGTAGCCTGCCATCCTCCAATGAAGGTACAGGTGTACCAACTGTTTCGTTCCTGCTCTCACTCATTCCAATCTTGTGTTTTCCAGTCATCCAATCTCAGTGTAATTTGTCCAAGGCCTTTTCAGGGACAGAAGCTGATTGCAAGGTCTGTCAGGCTGGTGAAGGTGTGTATGTGTGTGTGCACTTGTGTGTGTGAGAAGGTACACAGACCTTGCCTAATTGGTCTGGAGCGTGCCAGTCGGAGACTGAGCCTCCCTCTGAATTATTTACCAGACACCACTTTTTCTTCCCTCCTGCAAAAATGCTTTAGAAGGCACCTGGTGAATGTACTTTCATTCTATGATCTTATTTTCGCTCCGTCTTTGCACATCTGAACTCTTTGAGTCTCAGTTTCAGGCTCTATTCTTCCACTGATTCACTTTGGGACCTGCTTGATTCCATTTACTTGACAGTCACCCCTTGGGCGAAGTAGTACAGTGGTTGAGGAGGTGAACATCTTTTCAAAAGAAAAGTCTTATGAATAGCGATGGCGAAATATGAAATGTAATAAAAGTGCTACTTCCCTCACCTTGTATACAGATGGATCTGATTACTGCTTTTATACCAGTGCGACGTTGGTTCCTTGAACGTCAAGCCGACTGTCTGATGCACACTGACTGACCAAATCTGTTGAACTTTTCACCATGATTCATTTGTATTAAATGTTTTATTCTCGTTAGCTTTTTGGTTTTAGTGGTGAAACACTTCTGCTAATGCCTACCGTAACATTGTGGCTTCAGTAGGATTTCTAATTTGCCAAAAAAAAAAAAAAAAAGTTTATACTGTCTATTGATTTTGTAGATAATTCAGAATCTGATGCAAACAGATGTGTTGTAGCGAGTATTAATCCACCGTGGACGAATAAGCTACGTGGCTCCGATCTGTCTCTACTTTAACACATGTACGGTTGATCTAGTTGCCTTTATTGATCATCACTTATCAAATATGGGATATGTTTATGCCTTTCATTACATGTATGTACGTATGTAAATATGTTTGATTGATTGTTGGATTCTGAGTACACTAAACCACAATTAATTAATCTGTTGAGAAATACAGCTTTGTGAATTGCACACACATGATGCAATTTATTTATATTGTATAGCTGATTATGGCTGATGTATTGCACATAGTATTAACAAGTGCATCTATTTCATAAAATGTTATTTTCATTTCATTATTGCCTCGATATGTTTTCTTGAAGTCGAAACCTATAACTACACTCTAATATAATCAAGGAGAAATGAGTGTATAGTAATTGTGTGATGTATATTGGAATGGCTAGTTACTATAGGCATGTGGAAAACCACCCTGAACATGATTGATCCTGGAATGTTGGATCCTTTTCTAATGCCATTCATAGTAAAGTTAAATGTTCTAGATGTTTTATGTCATAGCTTCTCTCTTTCTCTCCATGCTGTATGTATCTATCTCTCAAAGAAAGCTTGTCACTTAGCCCACAAATTGCAACACCCTTTGTTGCATTAATATTTACACTGTTTTCTGATTTATTGTAAGCTATTATAATGATAATGAGATTTCATCTTGTAACAGGAGCATCATTTTACAGGAATCAATTTTACACCAGCTCAGTCCTTTCAACAGCATGTAAAGCGATGATAAACGTCAAACAATAACAAGACAAAATCTCAACGGTTTCTGCTGTACATTTTATATGTCCACTATTTATAGAGTTTTTGGCACGTTCCTCTATTCAGAGTAACATACAGAAGGAATTATTCATATACTTAGTGCAAAGTCGCACAGTTAGTATTTGACAAATTTTTCAAGCTGAAAAAAAAAAATAGATGTAGGCGGAGTCAGGATCCGTCATAAAGGTATAATATCAGGAGCTATTTCCCTAAAGCCGTTTTAATTAAAGGCGGCCATATTGTTTTATCTTAAAACATTATGGAGTGTTGTTAAGTTCTATGCTGTGGACCTTGTGCAATGTTCAGCAAAAGGTACAGTGACAATACCATCAATGATCTTTTGTTGGGTTGTTAATAATTTGTTCATGGAAATAGTTAAAGTGAATAATTTTCTTGTGTGTATTTGCCGATACACGTACACACGTATACAGTATTTGCAGAAGTCTAACCTAGTGTTGAAATAATTTTCAGACTAATGTTTAAGAAGTATAAGTCAATTGTTTGTTTAATTATTTAATACAAAAAAATTAATAAAAGTAAAGTATGAGAGGTGTTCAAGTCAAACCGGGATTTTTTGTCTAAAATAACAGAACCCAGTTACTGTATGAGAATAAAAATACTCCTTATTTCTTTTTATAATGCCCTGCTAAACTAATGCACTTGTTCCAGCATTTCACTAGTGCTTGGATACTATCAATCTAGAAAGTTTCTTCAGTACGCCGGAACTATGATCGGACTGGATTGCCCAGGAACACCTTTAACAGCTCAAACGTGTGGAAATGGCTTGGAGCGAGGTCAGGACTGTATGGTGGATGTGGTAATAACTCCTGGTCGAGTGAATGATGGTAATGAATGATTGTATGTACAAAAGAACAGTATTGTCAAATGCATTTAAAACCTATTAAGCACCTTGAAGAAACTGTCTGTCATGAAGACCTTGAAGTCATGAAGTTACCCCTGCTGCAGAGGAGACGTTTATTTAGAGTCACCACCCTCCGAAATCACCAATTAACAAACAGAACCTCAGATTAGAGCCGTTATGAAGACTTTACAGAGCAAAAGTAGCAAAAACATCTCAATATCAACTGTTCGAAGAAGTTATATATTGTTGTATATTTTGGACGCTTTCAGTATTGCTTTACAGTGTAGAAAGAAGTAGAAATCAGGAGCAACCATGGATTTAAACTTTTGACTTGTAGTGTACCAATATGGCCCCAGGCTCCACCCTTGACCCAGCTGTGTAAGAACCAGATGTCAGCTCCTATTTTTATACCATCATGATTTTCACCTACTGCTTCCATAATCAAAAGTAAACAAGAAACCCAGAAAATAAACTGTCTTAACGTAGTAAGTAATGCATCGTTGCTGTATTTGGTCCAAACTAGGCCATCTGAACTAAAGCCACCGCCTCTTCCTTTCTTAATATTGTCTTTACTTTGTTCTTTTGTTTGAAGTACACAACAAACTTTTACTGCAATCCTCTAAAAACTCACATGAACCAATAAATTCAGGCTAATGCAATTCTGGCTGCGACCCTGAATACAGGATAAAGCGGTATAGAAGGTGAGTGAGTGAGTGCAATGCTGGTTACTGAAACCCAAATGCTTGTTCTTTATCAACCTGAGCTGCTGAATAAATAAATTTGCTATGAATATCTTATTGTTTGAAAGGGTATGGCCATCTTCTACATAATCACAAAGAGATTACCATCAATAAAATGGTGCAAAGAGATCATTAGGAATTAATAAAAGGAAAAGTTTGAGAGAGATTTATCTATTATTTACTGCTAAAAAAATATATATATATATATATTTTTAAGTTATTTAGTTATTCATGTAAAGCTTTTTATTAGGCTAATTCTTATAATAATGTCTATACATGTTATAAATACCTAAATGTTTTAGGCTTGGAATTAGTAAACAGGTCTAACAATAGGTTTAATAATTTTATAACTATATTCAAGATTTCACATAATATTGTTATTTACATCAGGTAAGAATAGATTCAGATATTACAGATATTGTGCTTACAGTAATCTGGTTTTAAATGTAACCTTGGGACTAAAGGTGGATGTGTAGCTCAGACAGAGTATAAAAACAATTTGTGTTTTAATCTATTCTAATATTGTTAAACACAATATAGAAATTCCAGGGTAAAATATATTGTTTAGGAACAGCTTAGGTTATTTAAAATTTTAATGTTTGTTATCATAAATCATAGACAACACAGTGAGAAAAAAAATGCATCTATGGTTATAATCTTGTCGTGCTCAAAACATGTTCAAAATGATCTTTCACAAAGTATACTATTTATTAACGATTAAAGAACTGAAAGATAAGGTTAAGTTTAAGTTTTTAGTTTTATCCCCAAACCGCCAAGCACCTGGTTCCACTTGTGTAATCAGTTCATACTGGTCTCTAATCAACTATCAAGTGTGCCTTCAATTTGGCTGAAATAAAAGACTGGAACTACATCGGCCGTTTTAGGGATAAGATTGAAGACTCCTGCTGTAAATCATATTTCAGAATGTTAATCATCTATCCCTGGTCACTCTTAAAAAATCTACTTTCTAAATGGTTTGGAATGAATGTTAAAGAAAAGCAACAAAGTGAAGATCTAAATGAAATACTGTATACAGTACATTTATACAGTTTTGGAATGAGATATTTCTGAATAACAAGACCTACAGTACACAGCCTCCTGGGTCCGACTGATGGACTAAGCTGATGTTAAACTAAATAAAAAGAATCTTCAATTAGATCATATAGTTTATTAGCATTTTTCTATGAATTAAAAAAAAATCACCAGGATAAAATCAAAAGGAAGTTTTTTTTTCATTTTAATGTATTTATTCTAGTTAATTTGTTACCCTAAGATTAACTACATTTCACATAATTCTAAAATTAAAATAAACTGTTGGTATTTTGTATTAAAAAATGCTTAAATGCAATTTAAAAAGCAATTGCATGCAAATTCCTCTTACAAATTGGACCAAAATCATTTTACTGAGGTAGCATTGGAGCATCCATTATACATGACCTCCATGATGAATTTTTAATGTTGATCTTTGGGCTGGGGCATTAATTATTTACCAGAATTGATAGGGACGTCCAAATAAAGTCAAGTTAGAGCTATACTGAAAATGAAGTTGAGTGATCATGAAAGCAAAAAAAAAAAAAAGAGTCATACAGATTTTAATTTTAACAGCAATTACATTCTTAATAATGAAATTTATGGACTCATTAATGCAATCATTGAATTTAGTAATAAAAATAGCATGGAATTACAAAATATATTGAATCAAATGCCCACAATGTATATTCATTTGTTTTGTATTGAATTAACTTACTTGAAAACAAAAAAAATGCTTTTATTTTATTATATTTTTTTACATGTGAGATTTACTTGTAGTTACATTCAGCTTGCAAAGTTCACTTTTAAGAATAAAATAAGGTGTTGTTCATCAGTTCATAGCATCCCAGGTCTAACTGCAGGCAATTGATTGATTGATTGATTGATTGGATGGAGAACCTTGAATGCATTGTTTCAATATTTGAGACCTAAATTTTTTATTTTGGATTCAAAAATAAGCAAATATTTATGTTTGATTTATAAAGAAATATATTGTATTCAAATGCTATGAGGTCAGTAATGGTTAAAATTTTTTCTAACGAATTTAATTGTTTTTTATAATAAAACAATTAAAAAATGTTTTTTACTTCCATCTGTATGGTTACATTAAATTTGGGGTTGAGTCTACAGATTTAAGAGATATCATTGACGTGATGTACATTTAACTTTCTCATATCCTTATATATATATAATTATGTATAATTTCAGGTCAGCTACATTACTGTGCAAAAGTCTTGAGCTCCGCTCATTTCTTCATATTAAATAGGAATTAAAGAAATCATTTTACTGTGACAAGCTTCACAGTAAGTGGATAAAGATAACATTTTAAATTTGGTTGTTTATGTAACCACCTCAGCAGCAACCTTATTTGTCCTTTCGTCTAAACCAACCACTCAGCATTCAGCATCAGCTGATATACTAATCACCGGCCTGATCATCCGTCATCACCTACACCTGTTTCTAGCTGGAGAAACAGAAATAGGAAGAACAGAAAGCCTGAAGAACTATTCCTCAAGACTACTTGTTTAGAAGCAAAACCAAATTAGAAGCTAAACTAAAGATCATGATGTGCAATCTGTGGCTCTAAAATCACCAGCCATGGGGAAAATTCACACACACACACATATACATATATATATATATATATATATATATATATATATATATGTGTGTATATGTTTGTTTTGCAAAAAGTATTCACTAACACAACCAAATCATTGAATTCAGATGTGTTCCAATCACTCCCATGGTTACAGGTGTATAAAATCAAGCACGTAGGCATGCAGGTCGCTTCTGCAAACATTTGTGAAAGAATGAGTTGCTCTCAGGAGCTCAGTGAATGCCACCTGTATAATAAGTCCAGTCATGAAATTTAATCATTCTGAAAAATATCACTACTGTAAATATTCCAAAGTCAACTGTTAGTGGTCGTATAATAAAGTGGAAGTTATTGGGAACGACAGCAACTTTAGTCCATGTAAAATCCCAGAGTGGGGTCAGCGGATGCTGAGATACATAGTGCACAGAGGACACCAACTTTCTGGCAGAATCAATAGCTACAGACCTCCAAACTTCAGATATTACTTTAGATTAGCTCAAGAACAGTGCATAGAGAGCTTTATGAAAGGGCTTTCCATGGCCAAGCAGCTGCTTCCAAGCCTTACAGTACATCACCAAGTGCAAAGCAAAGCATCAGATGCAGGTGTGTAAAGCATGCCGTCAATGGACTCTAGAACAGTGCAGACATGTTCTCTGGAGTGACGATCCAGACGTCTGTCTGGCAATCCGATGGTCGAGGATGTGTTGGCGGTTGCCAGGAGAACAGTACTTGTCTGACTGCTTTGTGCGAAGTGTAAAGTTTGGTGGAGGAGGGATTATGACGTGAAGTTGTTTTTCAGGAGTTGGGCTCGGCCCCTTACTTTCAGTGAAAGGAACTCTTAATGCTTCAATATACCAGGATATTTTGGACAGTTTCATGCTCCCAACTTTATGGGAACAGGTTAGGGATGGCCCCTTCCTATTTCAACATGACTGTGCACCAGCGCACAAAGCAAGGTCTTTAAAGACCTGGGTGCGTTAGTTTGATGCGGAAGAACTTGACTGGCCTGCACAACCTGATAGAACACCTTTGGGATGAATTAGAGTAGAGACTATGAGCCAGGCTTTCTCGTCCAACATCAGTGTCTGACCTTAGATGCTTTTGGAAGAATGGTCAAAAATTCCCATAGACACACTTCTAAACCTTGTGGAAAGTTTTTCGCAGAGATGAAGAGTTGACACATGCATGTGAAGGCAGGCGAGCCAATACTTTTGACAATAAAGTGTGTGTATATGTATGTTTATATATATATATATATATATATATATATATATATATATATATATATATATACTCACCTAAAGGATTATTAGGAACACCAGACTAATACGGTGTTTGACCCCCTTTTACCTTCAGAACTGCCTTAATTCTACGTGGCATTGATTCAACAAGGTGCTAAAAGCATTCTTTAGAAATGTTGGCCCATATTGATAGGATAGCATCTTGCAGTTGATGGAGATTTGTGGGATGCTCATCCAGGGCACGAAGCTCCCGTTCCACCACATCCCAAAGATGCTCTATTGGGTTGAGATCTGGTGACTGTGGGGGCCATTTTAGTACAGTGAACTCATCGTCATGTTCAAGAAACCAATTTGAAATGATTCGAGCTTTGTGACATGGTCCATTATCCTGCTGGAAGTAGCCATCAGAGGATGTGTACATGGTGGTCATAAAGGGATGGACATGGTCAGAAACAGTGCTCAGGTAGCCCGTGGCATTTAAACGATGCCCAATTGGCATTAAGGGGCCTAAAGTGTGCCGAGAAAACATCCCCCACACCAATACACCACCACCACCAGCCTGCACAGTGGTAACAAGGCATGATGGATCCATGTTCTCATTCTGTTTACGCCAAATTCTGACTCTACCATTTAAATGTCTTAACAGAAATCGAGGCTCATCAGACCAGGCAACATTGTTCCAGTATTCAACTGTCCAATTTTGGTGAGCTCGTGCAAATTATAACCTCTTTTCCTATTTTTTTCCTATTTACTTTTTTTATATGTAGTGGAGATTCAATTAAATTTTATTTATATAGCTCTTTTAACAATGGTCATTGTCTCAAAGCAGATGAGTGGTACCTGGTTGGGTCTTCACAAATGCTTTGCTGCATACCTCGGTTGTAACGAGTGGTTATTTCAGTTAAAGTTGCTCTTCTATCAGCTTGAATCAGTCGGCCCATTCTCCTCTGACCTCTAGCATCAACAAGGCATTTTGGCCCACAGGACTGCCGCATACTGGATGTTTTTCCCTTTTCACACCATTCTTTGTAAACCCTAGAAATGGTTGTGCGTGAAAATCCCAGTAACTGAGCAGATTGCGAAATAATCAGACCGGACCGTCTGGCACCAACAACCATGCCACGCTCAAAATTGTTTAAATCACCTTTCTTTCCCATTCTGACATTCAGTTTGGACTTTAGGAGATTGTCTTGACCAGGACCACACCCCTAAATGCATTGAAGCAACTGCCATGTGATTGGTTGATTAGATAATACATTAATGAGAAATTGAACTAATAATCCTTTAGGTGAGTATATATATATATATATATATATATATATATATATATATATATATATAGAAAATTAGTGAGTGAGTGAGTAAGTAAATCTAAACGGTTTGGGGGAGACACGCTTTCCAGCTGAGTCGTGTGCAGGTGACTGTAAAATTGGCTTCATCTAGTCAAATGTTCAAAGCTTAATTCTGCTTTGCTATTTTTTCCCCATTGACCTGACTAGTCTCACCTTCTAACAGCAACAACTTGTGAATGTATCCGTCAAGTGTTGAGGCTGCTGCAGTGCCTCTCACATACCCCATAGGGTATAAGGTTTCATTTTTATTTTTTTTTTATTCATCGTCAATGTCTAAACTTGTCTCCAGACTAGAGCCCATACACTACTGTACCACTTGCTTAGTATTGTTATCTCATTATAAAAAAAAGAGAATAGAAATATAAAGGACTCATGTTCTGTGTTGACCAACAACCAACAGCCCTAAATAAAAAACCTTCTCTGTGATGGAGTACATTGTAAAATTGAATCTCCAAACTGGGACAAGTGGAGAAAAGAAAAGGGCCAAGGCATTCAGAACAGGCGGTTTGCACTGATGTTTCAAAGACATGTACAATACATGACAAAAAAACAGATGAGGGTAAATGCTCTCATGTTGTGTGTATTGGTTTGATGTACGAGACCCAAAAGCACAGCGTTTATACAACACATTGTACAGTATAAATGATTTTTCAAGAAACAGAAACGTCTCAACTACTCAAGTACAGATTTACAGCGATATAAAAGCATTAGAACAGCTTGTAGGTCATTTTCACAAAACAAATCAATATACAAAATATTTTAGTGGTTTTGTACTTTAAAACACAGCCTCTAACCTATCGATGGTTACACAGTACCATCAACTGACTCGGTGTAAAAAGGTTTCATTTTATTTTTATTTTATTCATCGTCAATGTCTAAACTCCAGTGTATTTTTTCAGTCGCGTTAGAGTGACATTTTGTCAACAATATTTCACATTTTCTTTAGCTTTCCCATAGGATGAAGCTGAAGAATACTGAATATTTGTATTTTTCTTTTCCAAGACTTTTTCAGTCTACAGTATTGATATTTAGACAGGTTCTCTCTCTGTCTCTCTCTTTTTTTTATTTTATTTTTAATAACCTGAGGTAGACAGCATTTCCACAATCTCCCTAGACCATCTTTTTATGGCCTTTTTTATTTTCATACATTTGTTTAACTGATTGTGTACATCTACATGTACTGTACTTTGGACTCGCCCCTGTTTGCTGCTGACACTTAAAGGAAATGTCCACCCTGAAATCCATTATTTTTTTTTTTTTAATATTTGTGATGTGCTTAGCGTTGTAATAGTTTCTTGGTTAGCACTGTCGCCTTGCACCTCCTGTGTGAGTTTGCATGTTCTCCCTGTGCTTGGTGGGTTTCCTCCAGGTACTCCGGTTTCCTCCCACAGTGCAAAGACATGCAGATTGGGTTAATTAAATCTTCTTTGTCTTTCGGCTGTTCCCTTTCAGGGGTCGCCACAGCGAATCATCTGCCTCCATCTAACCCTATCCTCTGCATCCTCTTCTCTCACACCAACTAACTTCATGTCCTCTCTCACTGCATCCATAAATCTAGACCTCCTGCCTGGCAGTTCCAACCTCAGCATCCTTCTACCGATATATTCACAATCTCTCCTCTGAACATGTCCAAACCACCTCAATCTGGCCTCTCTGACTTTATCTCCAAAACATCTAATGTGGGTTGTCCCTCTGATGAACTCATTTTTAATCCTATCCATCCTTGTCACTCCCAAAGAGAACCTCAACATCTTCAGCTCTGCTACCTCCAACTCTGCCTCCTGTCTTTTCTAATTAATGATGTAAAATAAAGAGTTCCCAAATTGCTCACTGTGTGTAAATGTTGCCTGGAGGTCCAACCACAGTCATACAAACTGGAATACTTACAATGGTCACCATTGGCTACCACAGTCCCTAGTTGGACTACAAAGGATCCTATTTAAAAAAAAAATCTCAAATGGGTATAGGACTAAACCACACTTGCACCTCCATCATCAGGTGAAAAAACAGCAGGGGGGACCTGGAACCCAACCCAGGAGGCACCAGGTGGGGTACACGCTGGACGGGGTGACAATTCATTGCAGGGCACACATACACACAAATTTACACACTATGGGCAGTTCGGAAACACCAGTTAGCTTAATCTGCATGTCTTTGGACGGTAGGAGGAAACTGGTGTACCCTGATGAAACCCACCAAGCAAAGGAACAACATGCAAACTCCACTCAAACAGACCCAAGGCGGAAAACAAACTCGGACCCAGAAGGTGCCAGGCATCAGTACTAACCACTAAGCCACCGAGATCCAAGTTTAAACTGCAGATTTTAAATAATAATAATACTATGTAAGTCATTCGTTGTGGATCTTTCCTTTAAGGTGTCCCACAAGGTCCACCCTTTAATTTTAGCAAAGTACTATCATGTATACAGTATCATGTACAGTCTAATAATTTACACACCAAATACATTCAGTGGCTTTGACACTACGAAACAATTCTGTCTTAGTACTTTAGTCTAACAGATCAGCAGACATCTCCAAGCCTATGTAATAAGTGAGCTCCAGCTGGTGGGGATCAGTTGTGATCCAGTCCACCAGAACAGGCACCCTGAGAGCCCCACTGCAAGCACCACCAAGCTGGCTTTGAGAACAGCTCGGGGTGGCCGAGTGAAGTGTGAAGGCCCCATCGTGGCTAGTAGGGCTGTGGTCACAACCAGGGTAAATAATATCGAGATGGCAGTGTTAATAGCCACAATCTGACCGAACTTTGAAAAAGGCATAATTGTGCAGAAAAACAGTGGTACGGTGGATATGACTGTCGTGATCGCACTCGATACAATGGCGACTCCGACGTGATTGACAGCTTCCAGGGTTCGCCGCTGACGCTCGGTCGATGGGTCCTGTAAAACACAGAAATGGACAATTGTCTTTGCTTGAAATAAATTATTCTTGGAACAAAAGCTGAAAAGTCTAACGGCATTGTAAGCTAATATACTGTCAAGGCCTCTGTGTACACACACTTTTTTACCGATATATATATATATATATTTTTTGTCATAATACAATGACAAAGAAGAGGAAACTAAATATATTAATATATTTTGAGCCCATACCGTGCTGTGACTGACACTCCCCATGTTTCCTGTATCTCCAGCAAGCAGGAAGCCCTCGACCAGGTGTAGGCAGTAATCCACCGACGATCCAACTAAGATGGAGAGAGAGATGGCCTCCACTGCACCCATCTCCCAGCCTAACCAGTACATCACTGCCACCACAAGACACACCACACCTGCGCATGGGTAGATACATGACTCTTAGCTTGCCAATAATGTTGAGTAGGTCCCCCTTTTTGCCACCAAAACAGTGATCTACTGTGTATTCTGACACTTTTCTGGTGAAACCAGCATTAACCTTCTTTAGCGATTTAGAGCATCCCACCAGAGCTGCAGTTTTGGAGTTGCTCTGACCCACTCCTCTAGCCATCACATCTTGCTGTTACAATGGCGACAGATATGGAGAGTAAGGACTTTGAGTGATGGCTAAACGACTGGAAGAAAGCAACTTTCTTTTTAAAAATTTTTTTTTTCTGCAGTGGTCAGGACCTACAAAAAGTGATCCAAGGAAGGAAAACTGTTGAACGGGCAACAGGGTTCTGGGTGGCCAAGGCTGGCCCATGTAGTCTGATCCAATAAAGGAGCTACTGTAGATTACTGCTGATTTCAGTAGAAAGGTGTAAGAAAACACAGGTCATTACTGTTATGGTAGCAAAAGGGGGACCTACTTGATATAAGGCAGGTGTTTATTTTGTTATGGCTAATCACTGTACATATTATATAATAATTTAAATAGAATTGATCAATTTTTTCACATTAACAATGTACAGTAACAAAATAAACAGTAACAAGGCACGAAATAAAGATTATAATAGCTGTTGTTTCTGCATGATTTATGCTATTCATTCATATCCATGCATCATTTAGTACAGATTTAGGGTGCCAATCCATCGCAGGGAGCACACACACACTCACACTACGGTCGATTTGGGAATGCCAATTAGCCTAACCTGCATATCTTTGGACTGTGGGAGGAAACCCACTAAGCACGGGGAGAACATGCAAACTCCATGCACACAGAGACGGGAATCGAGCTTGGCCGGGGATCAGACCCGGATCCTGGAGGTGCAAGGCGACAGTGCTAACCACTACACCACTGTGCCTCTGTGCCGCCTCTTTAGAGTAGATGCTTGGGCTAATTTGAAGTGTCTCTTCATTAAAGGAACCAAGATCCAAATCTAAACATATAATGTCATAAGAATGTTCTATTGGGTCAAAGCTATCTATTGCTAAAAATGTACTTTAACTGAACCACTCCCATGCACTTTTTTTTTTTTTTTTTTTTTCAAATTTATGCAGTTATCCAATCAAAGAATTAGGCAATATTTTAATAAATTCTATCAGCCTATGTTTTTTTGCCCAGAGGTTCATCCTCATGGGTTATGCATTCCGGGATGCTTTTCTGTTTACCATGGAAGTACAGAGCTGTTCTTTGTTACTGTACATGTATCCACATAGCACTGCTGACTTAATAGATTAATGCGTAAACAATAAGGTGTATGGTAATATATTCTTTATTATTATTATTATTATTATTATTATTAGCACTAATGACATGTTTAGTTCTCGGGACCTCCATAGCAGGCTGTAGTGCTCCATACAAGTTTATAAGTATGGACAATGGTCAAAGGAACATTCCTGAAGTAGATTCACGGAAAGGTAATGTCTCTTACCCAGAATGCTAAGCAGGATAGGCAGCAAAAGTAGAGGATGGACAGTAAACACAGCAACGGACGCTATACAGATGGCCAAGGACATAAGTAAACTGTAAAGCGCGCTCTCCACACCTACAGTTAGGAAGGAATCAAAGAATGCCACAAGGATATGTCAATTCTGATCAAACATTATATAATCAAGCACAATTTTCCCTATTTATTATAATCATTGCGTCTATAGACCACTCTATTCTTGTGTATTTCCCTTCTCCCACTTTTAAGCACCTATGATCTCCATGAATATCTGCTTCCAGTGCTGGCAAGTCTGAAAGCCGCGTCTCAGAGCTGAACTTTGTGGGAGGGATGCTAACTGCTCCTGCAGGAAGCTCTCCCATTGCAGGAAATCCGAGTAGGCCTGAAACGACGACTTCCCTTTGTAGGTGGTCTGGGTTTTCAAGACAAGCAGAACATAAACAGGAGAAAAGTTAGAGCAGATTAACTCATCAAATAATGAATGTTCCATTAGCCGTGTTTAACTCACTGATTCAAAAGCCATGGAGATCCAGTGGACTCGTCCCCCCTGCATACCCACTGCACCATGGGATAGCTGTCCAGGCAGGAGGTTGGGCTCGGGAAGAGACTGACACTCAGGATGGAGGAGAGGAAGAATAGACGTGAGACTGTTGCCTGAAGGAAAAGAAGAGAAAGTACAGGGTGGATCAGAGTCAAAAAGGAAGAAAGTAAGCCTCAGTATGAGATGCCATAATGTAACCATTTTGATAATTTGGTACATATTTCCCGGTGCCTTGGCGTCATTTCGCACAGAACAAAAATATGTCTTCTTTTTGAAAAATAACCAACGACCATGTGGTGTGATATGGATTGATCAAAAAGCACTCTTGCACTTTTATCCCCGGGTGGTTGATTCTTTTTCAACGACAGCACAAATCTGAAATCTTTTATTCCTCATATACGGCAATTCTTGTGTGCGTCAGCATGTGTGTATGTGTGTGTGTGTGTGTGTGTTTGTGTGTCGTTTCACCTGAAGGTAAGCACTGTGCCCCACCAGGCTTGACAAGCTGCGTATTGGCACTGATGGTTTTGCAGAGTCGGCACAAGTGGCCAATTTCATTGAAGAGATCAAAGTCAGGATCGTAGATCACGCTGCCCTTTGTAGGGGAAGGCAATGAAAAAAATAATTACAAAAATTACACTGAAGTCTAAATCAAAGCCAGCGCTGCACAGTGGTGACTTTGTGATGATGACTCTATAAGGAACAAAAAAAAGTTGGAACATGAATATAAAATGTGTAAAAAATGACATATGAAACCTATTCTATATTGACTTTTGTAATATTGTAGCTCAGGCAGGACATAAATTACACACTTTGCGTTTAATGTTAACTGAATCGACTCTGATCAAGTCTGATTTAGAGGATGTAGAAATGTGAAATGTGATGAATTCAGTCTCCTGGGATAGTCTCTAGGTCCCTGCGACACTGTATAGATGATGAGTGAGTAAGTGACTGTGAACAAGATAACATGTGATTCATGTCATTTGCATTCTCACTACTAATTCATTTGTCACCCTTCTGTACATTTAGGTGGATAGACGTCTGAATTGTCAGCTTGTGGTGATGAAGAGTAAGGCCAAATTCATAGCTAAAGAAGTGACCGAAGCAACCAACAAACAATCCATCAACAATGAATTGTACTTTTGAAACACTATTGTACCACTGGATGCCTGTAATGCATTCTGTTTGGTTAAATGACTAATGTTTAATTGTGAATATGACTCAAGTTCTGACAAACACAGTGATATATCCTATGTTGTTTTTCCTCTTCTTTCTAGTGTTATAGGTATAAAATATAAAAGCCGGAAAGACATTTGCACTCCCATGTCTCACCAGGTCTCCAATAACATGGTTGTCTGAACGCTGAGTCCGGTTGACCCCGAGTATCCCGAACACAACGAACACCATGGCTCCGGTGTCCACCAGTGGACGGACTGCTGGCTTCCCACATCCGCCACCGCTACATGGGTTGAAGCCAGATGTCTTTGAGCTCTTCACCTCTCTAGGGGCTGAAACAGCCAAAAGTTATCTCAATGATCATAAAGATTAGTTATCAATTCCATCTACCCAGATATTGGCTCTTAAAGTGCATAATAGCACTCTTAGACTGAACAGAGTACAATGGGAGATTGTTGCAAGAGAAACCAGGAGAAATTGCTTTAAATTAGGGGCATAGGCGTACTGTATGGAGGTATGGGATAACTAGTTAAGTTAACAAAAACAGTATGATAAAAAGACGTCGAATTGGCCAATGACGGGCCATGTTTATGACAAACAGCGTTGGTCCAGGATTGGAAGGCATCTCATTTGTTAGTACTTTAAAACTTCAAGCTGTTATTTTCAGATTGAAGGTCTTTGTAAGTTTTTCTTTAAAATTTGCTTGGAAGGAAGGATGAAAGGACATGAGAGAGAAGGCTAGCTTAGATTTGAATTGGATTTGAATGCTCAATGCAACAAGTATCCTTCTCAAGTTTTGGAGCTCAATAATATTTAATAGTAAATAAAGTTTATATAAGTTTCCTAGTATGTGCCTGTAGGGTTTCAAGTGTTCTACCTGCAGGCACAGGGGTGTAGAAAATGCTCTGAGTGGCTCCATCATGCGCAGAGCTGACCATACAGCCCGGCGGTCCGTCACACACGCGGCTAGGGTACGGGCTCAGGTTGTGCTGGGCAAAATACAGCTTCCTAAAATAAAGAAAGTATTTGGTTACACATAGAAATAAGGTAAATGGCAAATGTTATCACAATGGAAGTGCCAGAATATAAACATTACAATATGTTTTATGTAATGATATGTGATGGTAATGAATCTAATCAGTTCCTCTGGTGACCACCAGGGGAAGATGTTGTTTCCCAATTAAGAGTGATTGCATTTACTTGTGGCTTAACTGTGGTTTATTTCAAACCTCTATGCACACTGCATCGTTCAGTGCTACAAACAACTTTACCAACATCTCTTGATCTTGTTCTTAGGATTTCTGATTGCAGCTTGTAGGATGTCTTTCTCTCCATCCACTATTTTATGGATTTATCCGTCTGCTTTTATGAATTTTAGACTTAAGGAATGTTTCTCTTAACCTTTATCGCATTCCAAGAGCTCGGTGACTCTTAGTTGCCCCTCCTCCTGCTTCATCTGAAGTCATGCATACCAGCTCTCTAAAAAGTATACACTGATCAGCCTTAACAATAACACTACCTAACATTAACACTGATTGTCAATTATATACCAGCAAAAGGTGACAGGACCCAAGGCTCACCCATGTGGGACCAAAGCCAGCCAATCTGATCCTACAGATAAGCCAATGCAGCTCAATGCCTAAAGGAGAACCCAAAACCTAGGTGGTTATAATGTTAAGGTTTTTAATGTCATGGCTGATTCGGGTAAATAGTGACTTGGAATGTCAATGTTTTTTCAAACCAATTTCTGTACCAGAATCTGGTCTGCATAAACTGTTTTAAAGATAACACTAACCCTTTCCTACAGCCAATAGGAGATTTACAATACAATTTCTGTAGTGGCAAAAATTCCATTGCTTTTTCCTACCTCAGTATTTTTGTATTCCCCTGAGTAAGCTAGAAACCTTTCCTTGAAGGAGCAATTGCCGTGCTCACCATATAATCTGCATCAGAGGTCATGACCCAGGAAATATACTAGAATTTACTTTCTGACTGGTTCATCTGCATGAAGATGGAGCTGGAGACCGCATGTCATGCTCCCAATCTCTTTATTAGAACCTAAAGATAGTGGTTTCAACAAAAAGAGAAAGATCACTCATAATATGATTCTGCTGATCAGCTTTCTGGGGATGATACCCCTTTTTTCAGCTCAAAAGACTTTTTCTTCAGCGGTACCTCCACTGCTTCCTCTCCTTACTTTGTGGGGTGCGAGAATCTTGTACCCAATTCAACAGCGCTGTAACCCAGTCACCAAGAAAACATAGTAATGCCCTTTTAATTAACCAATGATCCAGTAATTTGAAGCATTATCAGTGACATTTTCCGTAGCATTTTAAATCATGCCTCAATCACATCATCAAAAAGTTCAATACTACAGAGGTACCTTCCTCTCAGAGCTAAGACCAACAAATCCCATATGTGGGTTACCTGGATCCTTGAGGCAGAACAGGAATAGAGCTCGAATGGCATTTTATTTCTATTCTAATCCTAGAACTGACATTTTCACTCTAGAAGTTGATTATGCAGTGCTATCCAAGTGATCTGCAAATATTCAACGGGCAACCATGCACTTCCTATTCTCATAATCTTTTTTTCTAAAATGGCAACCAGAGACATGAAACTACTCTCAGGAGAGTTGAGAGCAGTTTGTGGATACATTCATTCTGCATCGTTATCCATGAGAACCTGGATTATGTATACAGTTATTACATGCTTACATGCAATGGACCATATATCCTATATGGTTTTAAGTGCACGCATTATGTTCGTATCCAACATTATGGCATTCAAATTGTTAAAGGGGATGCCACCTGTATTTTGTAAATCTATGCAGCCTCCAGAGTTGGAAAGTAAACCCTAGCCCATTGTGTTGACTTTAAAGATGGTGGCTCTGGTCAATAAGTGAAACCCAATTCTAGGTATAAACCATTGGATCATGTATGGTGTTATTGCATCTACAGTACAACTACAACTCACTGTCCATTTCAGGGTTTATTTGTGTGCACATGTTATATGTTACATAACATTTACATAACACTCTATTACTGGAACCTGACCACTAAATATCAAAGGTAACCTATTAAACCTTGGAAATAACCTACCATACCATGTCTCTCTACCTCCTCACTGGGGTTGGTCACATCCTTTGGGTTATGCATGCTGCCAGTTTCCATAGATTAACCTATACTATGGAAGATAACTACGCTGATCAGCCATAACCTTAAAACCAACTACTGTAGGTTTTGCACTCCCCTTGTGCCACTGGGGTGACTCTGGCCTCTTGAGGCTTGGCCATGCTGTGCCTATGGGATGTGCTGGGGTTTTATGGCACCAGGATGTTGGGAGGGTATCTATTGGGTGCTGCGGGTTGTAAGGCGGGTGCGGATGGAGCATCATATGGGTGCTAAATCACATTAATTGGGATCTGGGGAATTAGGAGGCTGGGTCGGTGACCTTCGCCTGCTGGGCATGATGCGTAACAGCCTGGGTGCACTGGATGTTCTGGTGTACTGTATTTTTATCATGGCATGGGTGACCCTTGATCTTGCCTGCAGTTTACTGGTATAACGTTATGTGGTGTTGCTGTAATGGCTGATTGGTGTTGTAATGGCTGATTGGTGACACTCTTGATTAAAAGACTGCACATACAGTATATCAGTTGATTCTGACATATGTCTTTTTTGCATTGGTGGTAATTCATAGTACCTACCGTCTCACACCATGTGATATTAGCAAAGCTTTTATAATAAATAAGTTACCAGAGCAACTTATGAAAACTATCCAGCTCACCTGCTGTTCTTCTGCTCGCTAAGCGCCACGAAGAAACTGAAGTCTGACCTCCAGCCGTGACTGGGGTCACATGACCCCAAGGTCAACATCCATCGTGGCCGTGGATGGTAGGCATGCGACACACACACCGTTAACCGTGCACTGTAGTTGCCATGGCGACTGTTATAAGCCTGTTGCAATAATAATAAAACCATCATAAACTGACAAATTTAAGCAAAAAAGGGGCCACAAGGGTTTAAAAAAAAAATGAATCATTATTGTTTTTCTTGGACAGAGATCGACAGTTTACAAAAGAGTGGCTCAAGTTAAATCATGTACTGTTTCTCCAGCCAGGCATATGCAATGAGCGTTTATAGATTTCTGTGAAGCAGCAACATTAACCTCTTGCAAAAACCAATTTGTCTGTGCGGTTATGTTTGGGAAGACTCCATTCTTCTTACCTATCCTGATTACTGGCCAAGTTCAAGTTGGTAATTAATTAAGTGTTATCTACTCGGTAATGCATTTTGTATTGTGTTGCATCACTTTGTACTGGCGTTTTGCCGAATGTTCTTTACTAAAGAACTGCATTTTGCATGGGTGTCATTGTTTATAATCCCTAAAACAGCACTGTTTATTCTGAGATTCTGTTGAGTTTGTGCTCTAAAGCCTTTAAATGTAAAGCTAATTACTGACATTTATTTATTTATTTATTTATTTATTTATTATTTACTTTTGAGTCTGATAAATGATAAATGGGTAAATATACTGTTTTTTTTTTTTTTTTTTTGTAATTATGATTCCAGGCTGTTATTAGGCATAATTATGCAATCGATAAAATTGTTTATAGTGTGAGCAAAAACATAATTTTAAGATTTACTAAATCAAATATTCTTAATTTATTTGTGAAAATCCAATTGCTAGGTTCTATGTAAATCAGTAATCTGGCGGTTCCTACGTTTTTATAGTTATTAGACCGTTTAACTAATCACTCTACTGACATAGGTTTAATTTATTACCTCAAAAGCAATTAGATTTTTAAATAATACCTTAGACCTAGTATTGTGTCAGTGGAACATTCAGGAATTTAAGGCTCCATGCTTTTTATGCACAATAACTAGACAAAGTATAATTGCACAATGGCACACAAACTGTTACTGTGTGGTTCGGGGAAATTTATTCTCTGGCTCCAAAAAAAAAGTGTGAGAACCTACTGTGTATGTGATGTATGGTAAAACCGGTGAGACATGCCGGTGTGTGTGTGTGTGTGTGTGGACCTGAAATGATGGCACGTCTCCATGCCTGGGGCTGAGAGCTCTCCAGGGAGCGGGCATGCTGGCACTAAGTGAGTAGCGGTAGAGGGTAACAGGTGCATCTACCTCCAGCTTAGAGACATAAACTGTCAGAAGGCCATCTGTAGGGACAATAAAGTAAGCCTTTAATTTATGCATACAGAAACACCTGCTGAGCTATAAAATGACAAACTTCTTTAATGTACAGTTAAAAAAGGTAAATCTTCATTGTTTATCAAACTGGAAATGATATACAGTGTTTGCACAGGAAATGTTATTCATGAAAAAAAAAAAAGTTGACCGAGCTCCAGATTTTGTGCAAATGTATAAGAAGTGTTCACGTCAAACCAGGACTTTTAATTGTGCAGAATAACAGAACACAGTGATTAACTGTGATGAACTCCCTTTATTTCTCTATAAAAATCCGCAGCTACACTGAAGCACTTATCCCAGTGTTGCACTAGTGCTTGGACACCATCAAAGTGGAACGTTTTCTCCTTTCATGCCACAAACATGTGGAAATGGCTTGAAGTGAGGTCAGGACTGTATAGAGACGTGGCAATAACTCCCAGCTGAGTTCCTGTAACGTGCAAGTGGTGTTGGTGAATGATTGTGTGTACAGTTCACACAGACAGATGCGTCTCTCCAGTGTGTGAAATGTTTGGGAAATGTCAATATGTTTTACACCTTCATTCATCAGACAGGTCACCAAAAGTCCCGGTTTGACTTGAACACCCTTGTAAGTATAAGAAAAATCACTCATGTTAAAAATGACATAGTTTCACATTCACATAAAGCACTAAATAAGAAAAGTGCTTCAATCTGGACAAAATATAAATTAAATAAGCTGAGGTTCTTTGCATTGCAAGATTTCTCACTTCACGCCTAGGAGCCGCCAGCTCACCTTTTAGTTGTTCTTTCTGTTCTATGAGCTTTTGCCTTTAATGGAGTTATGTGTGTGTCACTAAAATGAACAGCTGGTCTATGAATTTGCTCAGTAATTTATTAATTATTGCCATATATCATCAAATCACAGTATGGCCAAAGGTTAGTGGCCACCGAATGATTACTGAGGTATAAAAGAGCATATGAATCTATTTACAACAATTTTAGTATATATTTTTCATAAAACCTAATTTAGACAAACAATTTAACTCCAGAGCAATATCATACAGTGTCGCACCATAAAGTGCCCTCTGATTCGTCGTTTATACCAATTAATCCTGTATTCAGGGTCGCAGGGGTCCTGGAGCCTATCCTAGGAAACTTAGGGCACGAGGTGGGGTACACCCTGGACAGGGTGCCAATTCATCGCAGGGCACATGCATATTAGGAAACACCAATTCGCCTAATTGTATGTCTTTGGACTGTGAGAGGAAACCAGTGTTCCCAGATGAAAACCCACCCAGCACAAGGAGAACATGCGAAAAACATGCACACAGAGACGGGAATCTGACCGGACCCTGGAGGTGCAAGGCGTCAGGGCTAACCACTAAGCCACTGTGCGCCCCCATAAAGTGCATTCTAATGAATTTAAATTTTGAATTCGACCTGTCATAGAATGTGTAGCATTCATGCCGTTTTGCTGTCTCTGAGTCCCTTCAGCTTGGTTTGATGGGGGGTTTTTCCTCGATGCGGAGCTCACTGCATGGACGCTGCTGTGCAAGCTGTGTGGTGTCTCCATAAACACTCCTGTGGGACACAGAGTGAAATCATTTCAGCAGCATCCAGAATGCAGCCCAGTAAAAAAAATAACAAAGGGCAAAGTGGTGACAGAGTTGGTTACGCTGTGGCATTGAGCTGTTTAACATTGGTTGGAGGCAAGACACTAGCCCTCCTGAATTATTCATCACTGATTTATTCCGTCTTTAGGTTCCTTCAAGCGCGTGAGCATTATTACAGGTTTGGGGAGGAAAGAAGGTGAGAGCTCCTCTGAGGTAATAAGAATGAGACGTAAGGAAATGAGATATAAGGCGACGTCAGTGACGCCTCTCACCTGAGCACGTGTGACACGAGATCCCCTGGGCGCTCAGGTTGCTACGGAGATCTAGCAGTTGCTGTAAGTTGGTGTTGTGGTGAAAGAGTGCTGGAGCATGACTGGCTGGTTTCAGGAGGCCACAGCAACATGCTGAAGCGAGCAGGATCACAACATATAGGGCTGAGAAGAGGATATAAAACAGAGAACAATAGAGTTAATCAGATAACAGTACAACAAATGTTTTTAGTTTTTTTCAAATCCTCCTTTATTATGGTAAAATCCCAGAATGCAGGGCATCTTAGAAGCAATGGACGTCAAATGGCAGCTCATATGGTCATGTTTTCCTGGGTGGAATTTGCAGACAACTTGCTCTGCTACTGTGGAACCAAGTCAAACCCCTTCCCAGGTGTCCTGGGGTACCGTACCCCCCATTAGTGTTTCTTGGAATGCCACGCTACAGACTCACTAGCCATGTTCAGCGGGTTTTGGAGAAGAGAGCAGGTGTCTGAACGAACATAACATCAAAACCTGGATTAGCCAGTGTCAAGGTAAAACCGCAGAATATAAACCAGGCAAACGTCACAAAAAATACAAATAATAAAACATGCATGTGACCCAGGGTGCAGGAAATGTGGTCACCGTACTGTACATCTGCCCTTTCAACATCCTCTAATGTATTAATGATGTTACCTACAAGCTGAACCTGCCAAGCCATAGCTGCCCTGTCCTTTCACGTCTCTCATATCAAACCTCTCAGGCCAGGCTCCTTGCAAACCCCCACCACACTCACAAGAGCCAACCTGCATATATGATGAAATTTATCCTGAACTCATGACACAAAGAGGGCAAATTCCAATACATAATTGACTGTGAGGGCTATAGAGGAAAAGGAAAGGATGCAAGTTGCCAGATCTAGATGTGCTTGACTCCCCTGGAGTTCCATCAGTGAACCTGAGAAGTTCTACAGCCATAGAGGGACGCTTAGGAGAAATGCAGTGTGATCTGCAGGCATGGCCTTAATGGATTTCACGATCAATTTCCCCCTGATAACTCAAGCAAAAAGATGTGTTGTTGTAGTTGTTGCAGGGGAACCAACAACTACGCTACCAATGCTTATATTGTGTTTATAACCAAACCTATGTTTCGCCATTTACAGGTAAGAGTCTGGCAAAGATTCCAAAGATTGGACGTAACTAAGTGCATTTACTTTTTTACTCCATTTCGGTACATATTTCTCATATCTGCACTTTATTTGAGTACAGTAGTTTTATCCGAGGATACTCTTTACCTTTTTACATAATTACGTTTCTGCATGGTGCCAGTGGTGTGTAATATTTGAAGTGGGGATCTCGGCACCTGCTGCCTATTATGCGTAACTGCGTGTCTTGTTTTTCCTTAGAGACACGCCTAATAACATAACAGGTGTTGGAATTCAGAAGCGGAGCTGGTTGCCGACAGCGGCGAAAACAGCTCGTGCACAATCGGGAAGGAGAGAAAGAGAACGGAAGAGAGAGAGAGAGAGAAAGATCTTTACTGTGAGCTAATAAAAGATATGTACTTTTCATACTTTAATAAAGTTGAAGGTGAGAACTTTTACTCAGATACACAAGTAAATGGAGGACTTCTACTTTTACTTGATTACTATTTGGGAAAGTAGGGAATCAATCCATTAATTAACATTCAGGAAACTGCATTTGCATCAATTTCTGAATGTTTTTCCCCCTTTTATCCACTTCAGACATAAAATTAACCGCGCTTGAATAAATTTTATATTATTGGAACTTCATTCTCACCTATAATCGTTTTACGTCTCTTCAATGCAGGCTCAGCCACCCAGGATCGCAGTGCCCTCTGGAGCTTGGCGCTGACCAACCCGATGTTACCTTCTGCTTCTCCATCTGGGAGAGGCAGCAGAGCAGCGTCTGTCTCGGAATCGTGAAGATCTGGAGCAGATTGACAAGCAGGTTACCGTCAGTGTGAACCCTCTTCTCTGTGATGTGTTTTCAGCAGACGATGCATGGCAGAGGTACAATAATTCATACATATTCATACATACAGCTATTTAAATAAACATCTGCCTACAGTATGTTCGAATAACCTATTTTAAAATTATGTTTAATTTTAGTATGTACAGTAAATTGAGTTTTATTGGGATAGCAGAGGGCATAATTATGTTCAATTGCAGAAGATAAGCAGGTCAGTTCTTCTTAACAATTAAACAAATCAGTTGAGTTCAATTATTAATATTTAAGTTAATACTTAATGAGAAAAATTATTTGTGTCCGAAAAACATGCTTTTTCAGCTTTCCCTATTACTACTAAATTATATAGTGTTTTTTAAAAAAAAAACCTTTTTGAAAAACATTTTTTAATTTTCAATATTCCTAATTTTTTTTATCTCTTTATATTAAAAAGAATAAAAGGGTTCTAACCTCTTTCTTTTAAACCTGGGAGCTCACTCTCCGGGAAATTGATCATTATTTATGACAACATTATATTATATTATTATATTACATTATATTATTTATTATAAAAAAATTTATATCATTATATTATACACCTTGATATGTTTCTCTTTTATTTTTATTGTTTTTGGTATCTCTTGACTATTGAACATTTTATTTCAGCTTGCATCCTTCGAAATTGCTTTGTATTTGTTGAGATTTCTCGGAAATCCTTGATCTTATTAGAGCATGCACAATATTCTAGCATGAATACCAAATTCCTGTCTGAGACAGCTGATCATGTTAGTGTTCTGTTCATTCCTTAGATTTATCACCTGGACACTATGACCACATCTTTCGGCTTGCTCTATTATCTTTATTAGATCAGTGCCAGACTAGGACTTTACTCCTCCCTTGGATTCCTTGTCTATCTATGGCTTTGTATCCAATATGTTGTGAATATACAGTATGTATTGTTCTCTCTGTTTTATAGAGAACATTGTCAGTTGGCTGTAAGGAATGAGATATAACACTAAGCTGCCCATCACCGCAGTCATAGCTGGGTGGAGAGTGATCTGCTGAACAAATAGGAGTTGTTGATGATGAGGGAAATGAGGCTGACATGACCACTGACACATCAGCATATGTTGTCTGCCATGGAAGTGGAAAAGATGGAAAAAGATGCGTATTCAGCCAGACTCTTTTCTACTTTTCTAGCTTCCACACTTACTGTACATACTGTATGTTGAGCCTAAGCCATAAGTAACATAAGCCTAGTGTACTATACATTTTTGCACTAATTAACTGATAACACAAAATGCATGATCTATATAAATAAAAGAAAGGTTTTGCCTGTACATTGGTCAGAACCTCGCTCTCTCAATGATATCTTTGTTTTTTGCATTGAAGCACCCCAAACCAGTCTGTCTATATGTCTGTATGTCTGTCCAGCCAGAATTTGTCACATCATCACGCAATACTGACTGGACAGAATTGAATGAAACTTTAGCAGTACTTTGGTTTTTGCCTGAAGTTAAACTTTCGCCATAAATTATATCCAGATGTTGAGTAGAAATGAAGTTATGAGATCAATAGATCAATAGACAGAATTTAATGAATAGTTGGATTTCTGCCTAAAGTTTAACCTGCACCCGAAGTGAAATTAAAATATTAAGCAAACATTAAAACAACGTTTTAAACAGTTATGTGCCAGATTTAATCATTTATTTTGAAATAAGCTAGTTGCTCAATGAGAAAAAAACACCTGCACAAATAGATATTAATTAGAAAAACTAAACCAAATTTTTACTTGGATTACTTTAGATTTTATAATAATAAAGGATTTTTTTTTTAAATAAAATAAAAAATATATATATCTTTAAAAAAAAATTATTTGATCGACTTTTTTTCGATTTCTCATCTGTGATTCACTCTCTGATTACTGAACAGGGAGTGTATTTGGCTGACAACAAAATAAGAACTTATTGTAAACAAGGTGTAAGATATTGATTTCTTAGTATTAATAAGTTAGACAGAGAGTTCTGCTGTACAGAAAGACAGATAGACATGTACGTGAGGTTTAAACTAAAAATAATAATAATAATAATAATAATAATAATAATAATAATATATCAGTTTAAACCCCACGTACAGCAGAACTCTCTGTCTAACTTATTATTATTATTATTATTATTATTATTATTATTATTATTAACACTGATTACATTAAAGCTCATCAGATTATTTTTAGCTATAACCTTTTAACTCTTCTTACAAACTCTTTACCCGCATATATACTGCATGCTAGTACTTAATATAGATACTCAGATATATAGATACTGCTAGTATTTTCTTTTATTATTAAATAATAATAAATCCTGAAACTGAAAGCAAACACACCTGGTTCTGTCTCTACTGTCAAAAGAGCCACATCATCATCCTCATCAGAAAGAGGACTCAGATTGACCGAGAGTGTATTCAGAGTACTCCACCTGTGGGAAATCCAGTAAACAACAACCATTAAAAACCATATCAGGGCAGATCAATAGATATCACTCAGCATGAGCGAAAACAGAAGCTTTTATCGTACTTTACCATTTCATACAGGTGTTAGCGTGGGCAGCGGCATACTCATTCCAAATGCACAATGCGGCAGGCATCAGAATGGACACCCAGAGCCAGCAGCAACTCACGATGAGAGACATGAACAGACTAAAGTCATGCACCGCTGGGATCTGCATACATAATGCATAAAGTGGAGCCAACTGTCTGGTGTCCAGAAGTCAAATATGATTCTAATTATGCTGTTTAAAAAAAAAAAAATAAATAAAAAAAAAAATATATATATATATATATATATATATATATATATATATATATATATATATATATTTTATTATTTGAACCAATTCAGCAAAAAAAAAAATGAATAAAAAAAAAAATCAGCATTTTCAATTTATTTTTGAATAAATTTGAATAAACATGAGCTGATGACACTCAAATCTAAAAGCCTCGTGTTATAGTTTTATTATTGTTTTATTGCAATGTCGTTACAGCTTATTTAATCCTTTCTGTCTCAATCTTGTCTCCGGGATGCTTCTGAACATCTGTCAGCGTGCGGCTCATTAACAGCGCCAGGGGATTTTATGCTTTCTATACAGTGAATGCTCGCGACATGTCATTTTGTTTTCTTTATAGTCTCAGTGATTTTTGTTGTTGTTGTTGTTGTTGTTGTGTCATGCCATCCAAATGTCTTACTTACTATTGCTGAATAATTTATTACTAGAGACTTACTTTACATGCAGGTTGGTGATGAAAAAAAAAACCCTCATACTTTAGCAGTATTAGAGGAGTGCAATACTTTTGGTATTTCTTTGTATTTTTATTTATTCGCTATTGTATTTCCTATTTGGAAGTTAATTGTACTCTACACAGCAGGCTTTCAAGCAAGTCCTTTCAAGCAATCAATCCCTATACCAATCATAAGCCAGGTCATTCAGCAACAGTTTTGAATGCAGCATCATTGTACGTGTCTGAATAGAGACAAAACACCAGGTATTTATTTCCAATGTGGACATTTTGATTGTATCGATAGACTTTTGAGATTTAAGATGAATACAGTAGCTGTTTGATAATTGATGCAGGAAAATGACCCAACATAAAAGACAAGTCAGTGGCGAAAAAAATAAAATAAAAAAGGCTTTTGTATCAGTACCTGGGAGAAAGCATTGGCTGCATATGCGGCTGCCGTTGTGAAGGAGGTGAGGAAGGTGGCTCGACTCGCCGTCTTCATCGTGTGGATCATACGCTGCTGGGGTCCTACAAAATGAGCTGCCTGCCTGAACGTACTGATGAACACAAACACATCATCTACACCTGGAATAGAAGAGATAGAAAGAAGAAAACGATTTTTCCCTGGCTCAAGAAGAACATTCAAAGAAAACTCCATATGCCTTACGGAGCTTTTCTGTAATAAAGGCTTACCGTCGATGCCAAACTCTGTGAATTGGGAATTTCCCCAGGCTACAGTGATATCAGATGAGGAATTGGTGTATGTTCTTAAATGCTCATAAAGTAATCTGCCTTTGCTGAGCCATTAAAGGTAGGAGTGGCTTAATGGTCAAATTTTGGGATAACATATATTGATCACTCGGCTGAATACTGGCAATGTGACGACTGAGGACAGTGTCTATAACAGAAGTAGAACGTCCTCCAGATTTTTGAAACCAGCATAAGAATCATGGATGCATAAGACAACATGATTTGACATGACTTTTTGATTTGAAGTTCTATTATTGGAGATTTTATTTGAGATTGACTACACAGAAGAAATTTTTGGTTGTGAAAACATTGGATTGTGAAAACACAATGGATTAGTGGTCAGCACTATTGCACCTCGGGGGTTTGATTCCCAGCTAAGGAGGTTTTAAATTAGGTTGTTTTCTAGTCAGTAGGACTACCAGAGAGGGGCCATTTGGCCCTATCCCCCTAGCTCTACCAGAGAGGGGCCATTTGGCCCGGTTGTTTTTACCTAATATCCTTAATCACAAGTGAACAGTTGCCTTTGTTCTGTAAATGTGGCAATTACTTACTTAATTACTTACTTAAATGAATGGGAGTCAATTGTCGGTGATTAAGTTGTTAGTTTAAAACCAAGGGGCCATTTGGCCTACCTCTGGTAGGGCTGGAGGGGTCAGAAAAACCTGGTAGTTCTAGTTAGAATTACTTTAAAGGAAAGATGGTGGAACATTGTTGACTACATGATGATAGGATAACGTTAAACAAATGCCTCTAGGACAATTTTGCAAAAACAGTCTTAATACCAAACCGACAACCGGTGAGAGGGGCTTGAACTCCAGTTAATGCGATGAGAGGTATGGCATGGTAACCTTTGTTACTGCTGTTGACGATAATAAATGAGATTTCTATCCAACCATCTGTTGTCCAACTAGGGGCCTACATATAGTACCCATTATATAGTAACCATTATATTAATTTCTATTTTCACAACCATGGTAGGACCTCCGGTCAGCATTCACACACTAGGGGCAATTTGGGAACGCCAATAAGACTAATCTGCATGTTTTCAGACTGTGGGAGGAAACCAGAATATCCAGAGGAAACCCACCAAGTACGGGGAGAACTTTCAAACTCCATAAACACAGACCGCGAGGTGGGAATCGAACCCGAGCCCTGGAGGTGCGAGATGACAGCGCTAACCACTACACCACCTTATCGCCAAATACGAATAAATCTACTGAAATATTAAAAAAGAAAGCAGCCGGAAGGGAGAAGATGTACAGCAGTTTGTTTTTTGAGGAGATGTACAGTACAGCAGTTTGGAAGCTGTGGAAACACCATAATTCAGTAAACTAATTTGGGAGCTAAGCTGCAGCTCACAGTAATATGTCTGGAAGAAAATCTAACAGAGAGGTAACTTTACAACACTAAGAGACGCATGGTGTGAGATTCTGTGTGCCAGAAGCTGTTGTGGCCGTTCCAATCTCTGATCAGAATTCCAAACCCTGAGTCTAGTGGGATGTTGTGTGAATGATGGATATTGATCAGCATTTTTTTTCATCGATTGATAGCACTAGTTTAAACATACAGATCAAAGGAAATAACTTTTTTTTATTTTATTAAGAATTGTGAATAGTCTAGATAGGGTTAGGTATAGCTTACTGAATTCTGAAATAACCTCACAATGGAAACAGTCTATCAGTGAGCACTCACCAATGCCAATGATTATGAAGGCTGCCACACCATTAAGAATGCCCAGGTACTTCACCCCGAACACCACATGATAGATGAATAGAGCCACCAGGCAGCTCAGGCCAATACTTGCCAAGCCAAAGAAAGTCAGAAACACTACACACGAAGAAGAAGAAGAGAGTGGAGGCGGTTTAGATGAGTTAGGGAAATCTTTCTCCAAAAAAATCCAGAATGTTTTGATGAATAAAAGTAATGTTGATGCAGTATTAAAAAATAAAATCATTCTCAGTGGTTTGGTTTTTATAGTGTTATACAGTGGGAGGGTTATATTTTCATACGTTTATGACGTACAACAATATTATACTTCTGCTTAATTATATATATCTTGTTGCTAAGAGAAGTGTTTTTATAGGTTCTTCCAAACCTTACATGAAAAAGAAGTAAGGATATAGACCAGCACTGCTATACAGGTGCCGCTGAATAGCGCCAGCAACATGTCGCTATGGAACGTCCTTCTGACTTCATCATCAAAAAGCTCGGTACCCCCGTACAGCACCTTCACCTTGCTGTAAAAGAGATGGAAGGAGAAGTACAAGGACAGCGGGGAGCAGATATGTGGGAAGAGAAAGAGAGCAAATTAATCATGAAGAAGATTCAATGCACAAAAGGCAGAGGGAAGAGGTATTAACATGGAGGAAAATAAGGAGGCTCAGCACGGGTGGTTTGATGGAAGAACATGGAATTATCTTATTAGATCACTGCATGAGTTGAGCCCATTTTGAGCGATAATTATGTAGACACCTTTGATTTTGCCATCGACTAGGAATGGTTTGTGATTCAAAGGAAATTATATAAAAGTGGCAACATATACGGTTTAGCCTTAGCGTTCATGGAATTAGTCTTCTTCCTATGATGATAAACATGGATAAAATTTGCTTGCCAGAAATTCACCGAAGAGGAAAGAACGAATGATTCACTGTAGGAAAAAAGGATATCGGATGAGAAGGATGCATTTGAGCGTGCTTGCAATTACTTTCGCTTCATGCCAACTTCATCTGGGTACACTCTGTGTGACTTTGTGAAGGTTTTATGCACTGTTTAAAGACAAAGAGGTGTACACTTTGCAAAATGTTCTGCTTAGAATGTATGCTACCAAAATGCATTCTAGTTTTACTGGTACAATTCTCTCTGACTGATACGATTTTCTTGCTAGAAGTTTCAGCGGGTCTGCATTATGCAGAGTTCTTGGAAACAGGGAACAAAAATATCTCTCGGTATGGCTGTTCCGAGGGATGTAATACAGATTATCTTAATTACATCTCAGCACACTTAGCCCATCCTAAAGGGATACTTATTTTGATGAAGACAATTATGTCATTTTATTATCTGTAGGGTCATAAAAAAATAAAATAATGAAAATAATGTGAATCTCAAAGCATAGAGACTTGAAAAAAAAAGAAAGTCACTTTGTAAAAGCAAAGCATGAACTGGAAGAATACTAATCTTGTTAACCTTGGAGTTAAGTTTCATGATGGATTAGTTAGCTAACAGGTGAGAACAGGACTCTCAGTAATGTGATAATAGCAGGAGGCGATGCTAATTAGGTAGAGCTTAGGATAAAAACAAAAGTGCAATGTTCTAATTAGTAATGATTAAAAAAATCGTAAAATATTTTGACTCATTTCAGACTCATCTGTTTGGATTTCACTGGGGATGAAATACACCAGGTTACCAGTTCAGTAGTGCAAGTCAAATCGGGACTTTTTTCGGGACTTTCTCGTTAATGAAGATGTAGAATTGATTGACATTAACAAAAGACTTTAAGAAAGGCTAAGGCTCTACAGTAGGTTATTGATTGTTTTGGGATCTGAGGATCCGGGTCAAGCCCAGCCCTCTGTGGTTGCCACACCCAAAACTAACCAGCCGGTTCCAAGCCCGGGTTAAAAAAATTGGAGGGTGTGTCAGAAAGGGCATCCGGCGTAAAACCCATGTCAAGGTGTGTGTGGATAGAATGGTCCACTGTGGCGAACGCTTGATAGAAGCAGCTGAACGAAAGTTTGGGTAGCGGTCGCTCAGGAGCATAAGGATGTTGGTTTGAGGATATGTGGTTCCAGGCTTGAGCCCTTGTGCTAATCACATGGTCCACTGTGGTGACCCCTTGATGGGAGCAGATGAAAGAATTTACAGAAGATTTCAAGCCCAGTACAGTGAAGGGATTCTTTTTTGCAGTTTTTCCTGGCTGAGGTGGCTCGGACTCCACTCACTGCAGTCGTTCCCGTGAACATTAAACAAGTGGAATGCCTGATCTTTAGAGCTGCATCTATCGATGAATAATTGTGTGTACAGTTCCCATAAACACCACTTGCACTTTGCAGGAACTCGCTTGAAGTTATTGCCCCATATGCCATACAGTCCTGACTGTGCTCCAAGCCATTTTCACGTGTTTGGTCCATTAAAGGAGCTCCTGGGAGGCCAGGAAGTCCATTTCTCCAGCATACTGAGAAAACTTTCTACCTTAATGGTATCAGAGCACTAGTGAAATGCTGGGTTAAGTGCATTAGCGTAGCAGGGTATTATATAGAGACATCAAGGGAGGTTTTACTCTCATAACTATGTGTTTTGTTATTCTGCATGATCAAAAGACTTGACTTGAACACTCATTATAAAAAAAAAAACTGGGACTTCAGTGAATTTGTATTGCATATCTAAAAATAAGACTTTGCATCATTGATCCAACTTCATACTTGAACACATTCAGTTAATATTCACATGATTGTTAGAGGAGTGTAGTGATCTGGATCTAACCTGGTGGACTGCTGAGCCAGAATATCAGCATACTGGACCACAAAGTCCCTGAATCTTCGTCTCTGCTCCAGGGGTCGATCTTGTAGAGAGTAAAAAGATGGTAGTGGTGCTCCAAAATGTATCTCGCTACGGAGGAGAGAGGAATGAAGGCTGTCTGGACTGAGTGTCTCATCCACATACCAATAAAACTGGGGATGGGTGATCGCCAGACTCAAAGCACCTGGGCCAAAGAGGAGGAGGAGAATATGAGCAAGACGCATATTTTTCCTGGATTTTGTTTAATAACTGCAGCTGTACATGACATGAATATATCAAGTTTAATGGTGTTATACATTGCTATATTAAATGGACAGAAGCTAATCAAAAACATTAAGGTATATTAATTCCTTTGACGGCACCGTGGTGGCTAAGCTTATGGACTACCAATCAGGAGAGTACAGTTTATTGCGATTATGACCAATAAAAGCCAATGGAGTATGACTCACCTTGTATGTCTGCCAGGTCTGAACCCATGCCATCAAAGTAGATCTTCCCTCCTCGCTCACTGGGGAAGAGGTAGGAGAGGAGGGAGCTAGGGGGTGAGCAGTATGAAGGCCCCAGAGGAAGGTCTCTCAACACCTCCAGAGGCTTCCAGCAAAACTGCTGGAACTGTGGATGTTGCATGAGGAGGCGCTCCACATGGTGGATGGTATGAAGACGCTCAGGGGTAAAGATGTTGTTCTCCTTGTCGCCCTGGGCCACAAACACCAGCTCTATCCTCCAGAGTGCCTGGGTCTGAAGGTACGAGTAACCTGCGAATCTTGGTTTTCTGACAGCAGCTGAGCTCAATTCCTTAATCACGTGTGTTCTGTTAGATTCGGTCACTTTTCTAGTTTGTCTCGTTTTTCCTCCTGGTTTCTCATCATGCAACATCTTCATTGTTTTCTCTGTTTTAGTGTTTATGCTGCCTCCTTGCTTTTGTGCTTCCTTAAATTGACCCTGGCTAGTTTCTAAATCCACATATAGTAGTGTCTGATTGGTCACCGCTGGCTTGTTCTCTTGTCTGTTTAATTTTAGCAACAGGAAATCCCTAAGAGCATTTGATTCAAAATCAAACCCCTCTGCGTCACGCCGGTGTCTATCCCAAGACCCTAACTGGCTTTTCAGTGCAATGGTGAGTGCATCGAAGCGCTCTGCAGATGAATGGCTCCTTACTTCAAAGGCACTGTAGGAGAGATCAATGTCCAACGGCTCGCAGTAGATGAACATGTAGGCAGAAAGAGTCAAGGGAAGCAGGAAGCCTACAACAAGAACCACTCCACTGGCCCAGGGCCGAGTGTAAATCGATCCTACCACCCACCATATTCCTCTACAAACCGGCTCTCCCCTGACCACTTCAACTCCTTCCTCGCAAGCTTCCTTCTCCTCTTCATCATGTTGTTCCTCGTACTCACTAAAGTCCCACATAGCCTGGAGCAACAAGGGCTCATCCTCTGAATCCATGGTGTTACAGAGACAAACAGACAGTTATATCACTGCTGGCCTGCTGTACCTGTCTGTTATCTCCACATACAGTGCAAGTGTGATAAAGCACGTCTGAATTACACAGCAGTCTCCGGAGAGTGTCGGCTTATTCGTATATGGTTGCTCTCAAGGACAAGGACACGGTCATTAATTCTGTATTCCAGTAGGCTGCTGGGGCGTCGCCTCTGGCCTTTGAATCCTGAGCAGAAAGGAAATAGAAAAAGAAGAAGAGTGAGAGAGGAAATCATGAAAAGTCTCCAGAAGCAGCATGAAGGCCCAGGCAGCGTTGAGCCTTCGGCTTAGGATGCCAAATGCAGAGCATATGTATATGTGTGATGATACATTTCCCCTTCTTCATAGCCTTTCTCTCTTATTAGGAGAGCTGTGAAAGTTTCATCCCATGTGCTTACCTGTGAGGGCAGAAAACATGAAGAGAGCGCAATTGTAAGTTATATCTGAAACTGACATACAGAAGTTGTGGTTATTGAGTATCAATGAGAATGAATTAAGATTGTAAGGTAATGTGGATTAAAAGGAGTCCTACACTAACCATTAAAATAATAGAATTTATTCTGTTTTTATTCATATTAGTATCCTGTTTGATTAAATACCACTTATGGAATATATTATTATGTTGATGGATCGTACAATTGGTTAATGTGAAGGTGTGGTATGGTTAAACAAACAAACAAACAAACAAACAAACAAACAAACAAACAAACAAACACTATTATCACCCTGAACCACATTTTCCATTACCAGAACCTCCACCTCCTTTTATACCACGGAAATCTTTCTATTGGTGTTTTTTCTTATTTATTTTCCATTTTTTATATACACTACCACTCAAATGTTTCTAACTCCACGGCCATTCTTTATTTCTTTTCACACTGTAAAACAATGCTAAAGGCGTTGAAACCAAAATATACAATAATCTCCTTTGAACAGTTAATATTAAGATGTTTCTGCTACTTATGTTTTGTAAATCCTTCATAACGGCTCTAATCTGAGGTGCTGGTTGTTAATTGGTGATTTCTGAGGCTGGTGACTCTAAATGAACTTCTCCTCTGCAGCAGAGGTAACGTTTTGGTCTTGCTTTCCTGAGAAGGTCTTCATTAGAAACAGGTTCATCATGGAGCTTGATGGGTTTTGCAAATGCACTTGTGACAGAACTGTTCCAGAAAGGCTGAAATCTGTGTCTTGAAATTAACAATTGGTTGTTGTTGTGGTTGTTGTAAAATAATAACCCAATGCCATGTGTCATTTCATAGTTTTCCAAGTTCTCCAAAATCCCCAGTTTTGTTGTAGAATTAAGAAAATAACTCAATAAACATAATCAAAATAAAATTTGTAAATAATCCTAAGCTTTTAAGCGGGATATGTTTAATGCTGTAAAACATGTTAGTTTCCTTTGGTACTTAACTAGTCATGCATTTAATTTGCATTTAATAGAACAAAAAAAAAAAAAACCACAACGTTTCATATTATCAAAATATTCTACCACTCCCTAAAGACTTTCCTTCAGGGGAATGGAAGAGTACACACCTAAAACTTTAACTCTAAGTATTAGAAATGCTGACACTTCCAAAAAACATTTAATTTTCATTAACAGTATATATACATACAGTACTGTGTGTTTACAATATACAGCACATTTACAGTATATGACAATTAAATGCCTCTAGTGTCATACTTGGAATTTCTAATGTTTCATGTTTGAAAAGTTTTTAAAAAATCACATTAGCATAGACCTGTGATAAGAATTTAGGAGTTCTCCAAGAGACCTACAGTATATCGTTAGTAGTTTCTTTGGTTTATCCTTTTAAATATTGTGTGTAGAACCAACAATTTTGTATTTTAAGAAAAGGTTCCTGACCCTAAATCTGAATCATCCAAAAGTAATCCTTTGTTCTCTTGGCTGGTCAAGTGTCTGGTTTGTGGTTTGAATTAGTTTCAACTGCACACTTAAGGCCAAATAATATACAATTTGTCGAACAAGGTGATACTACATGCCGGTGTAGTGGTTAGCACTGGTAGTGGCCTTGCACCTCCAGGGTTGTGAGTTCGAGTCCCATCCTCAGGTCTGTGCGTGCACTTCTCCCTGTTTTTTCCCCAAAAATGTCTGTACTGTGCCAATCTATAGTGTGTGTGATGGGTTGGCACAGTCCAGGCGGTATCCCAGCTAGTGCCCTAGAATAGGCTCCAGGCTCCCTTTCACCCCATAAAGGATAAGTGTTCTAGAGAGTGTGGTGATGACATTATTCAGTATAGCAGATATTATTGCCTTTTTATTTTGCAAAACTGAGTTAATGATACACAAAAAAATATAATTGAGTCATGCACATAAAGCACACAAGTACATTGCGTGGGGGGAAAAAAAAAAACGATTTTTAGCGTTGCTCCATAAAATTTTAAATGGGTCATATTATAAGGGTTAAGAAATCCGAGGCCATTCAGATGTTCATATTCAGTGGAGGGGTATCCCCAGGTGTGCTCAATGAAAAATAGTCGAGCTATGCTCAAGGGAGGCATCCGTGTAAAGATAGCCCCGTATCTTAATCCCTGTATCTCTTCCCTGCAGAGAGCCGGTATATTTCACCTTTTAGTCTGGCCTGCTGCAGGATCGATGTTTGATTTAGGTGTTAACGAATCTCCCTTGGCATGCCAGTGGGTTGCAGAGACACTAATAAGCATTCTGGGACACATTTCCGAGCCCTGGAACACTCTGGAAGTCATCTCTCAACATACTGGTATAAAGCACTTACATGCCAGCGATAAGCGTACATTAGCAAACCTCTTCAGAAACGTTCATCAGTCACCTTGACATATTCGGTGATAATGGTTCTCAGTAAGCATATCTGTACACATCTCCGGACTCGTTTCACAAACAAAAACGTTGAAAGGGAATAAAA